>NC_057805.1:162449520-162574824 GCF_018294505.1 Triticum aestivum
ACCTTGATCCTCGACCCCTACACCCTCGACTCATTTTCCCCTCGATCCTCGATCATTCGACCCCACGACCCTCGACTCCTTGACACCTCGATCCTCAACCCCTAGACACTCGACTCCTTTTCCCCTTGATCCTTGACCCCTCGACCCCTCGACACCTCGATCCTCGACTTTTAGATCCCTAGTTGCTGAAGGCAAACATCCTGATTCCAGTAGTGGCAGTAGGAACAACTAGATCAACATTATAAACAATAGTTTCCTCTTTAGCTGGTACTGGTTCTTTAATTCCTTCTTTAATAGGTGGGTGATACTTAAACCAGTTATCTTTAGGGAGATCAACATGAGTAGCAAATTATTCACAAAAGGAGGATAATATCTCAGAGTCAAGTCCATATTTAGTCCTAAACTTTTGAAAAGCATCGGTATTCATAAAAGATTTAACACAATCATAGTTAAGCTTAATACCTGACTCTTTACGTTCGTCGAGTTCCCAATATTCGTATGCATTTAATTCTTTCCAAAAGATCCCACCGGAATTCAATAGTTTTCTTCATAAAAGAACCAGCATAAGAAGTATTAAGCATGGACCGATCATTATGAGAAAGCCGAGCATAAAAATTCTGGATAATAATTTCTCTGGAGAGCTCATGATTGGGGCATGAATATACCATTGACTTAAGCCTCCCACAAGCTAGAGTGATACTTTCTTCTTCACGAGGCCAAAAATTATATATATAATTCCGATCACGATGAACTATATACACAGGATAATTTTTTTGTTGAAACTCCAATTTCAATCGATTCCAATTCCAAGATCCAATATCATCGCATAGCCTATACCATGCCAATTCTTTTCCCTTCAAAGATAAAGGGAAAACCTTCTTCTTAACTTCATCTCCGGGTAAACCCGCAAGCTTAAACGATCTGCAAATTTCTTCCACATATATTAAGTGCATATCAGGATGTTCAGTTCCATCTCCTGTATAAGGATTAGCTAGCAGTTGTTCTATCATACTGGAAGGAATTTCATATTCAATATTTTCAGTAGATGCAGTAGTTTGAGGGGTAACTAATTGTGGTTCCGGTCGAGGTAAAGATACCCCGAACAAACCCCTCAAAGGATTGTTTTCCATAGTAACAAGTGACGATAAATTTCAGCATGTAGTAATAATTTTTCCTTACTAATTTCCACTTACAAGAAGCGCTTCACTCCCCGGAAACAGCGCCAGAAAATAGCCTTTATGACCCACAAGTATATGGGATCAATTTTAGCCTTTTTGATAAGTAAGAGTGTCGAACCCAACGAGGAGCAGAAGGAAATGACAAGTGGTTTTCAGCAAGTTAATATCTGCAAGCACTGAAATTCTAAGTAGCAGAGTAGTTTGATAGCAAGATAATTTGTAACGAGCAAGTAACGGTAATGGTAAAAAAAGTGCAGCAAGGTATCCCAATCCTTTTGAGGCAAAGGACAAGCCAAAATGGTCTCTTATAATAAGCAAAGCGTTCTTGGGGGTACACGGGAATTTCATCTAGTCACTTCCATCATGTTGATTCGATTCGTGTTTGCGACTTTGATAATTTGATATGTGGGTGGACCGGTGCTTAGGTGCTGGTCTTACATGAAAAAAACTCCTAATTATGATTGACCCCCTAGCAAGCATCCGCAACTATGAGAACAGTATTAAGAATAAATTCTAACCATAGCAATAAACTTTTGGATCCAATCGTCCCTTACGGAATAGCGCATAAACTAGGGTTTAAGCTTCTGTCACTCTCGCAACCCATCATCTAATAACTACTCCACAATGCATTCTCTTAGTCCCAAATATGGTGAAGTGTCATGTAGTCGACGTTCACATGACACCACTAAGGGAATCACAACATACATACTATCAAAATATCGAACACATATGAACACTGGTACGTGTCGGTCCTAAACAAAACCCCTTTCCGCGACGGCATTTGGAACCATCGCCAAGTGAGTGTGGGCGATAGGGGGTCCTTCCCACACGACCCAAAAACCGTCGGGGATATGCCCTCCTGACACACACGCTCGGCAAAATGAGGTCGTGTGCGACCGGCGAGCACTCAAATATGGAAATACGTACAGTAGAGCCAAAAAATATAAAATTATATGGCAAAATTGTTTCCGGTCGCAAGTACATCCCACACAGTCAGTCCCCGCTAAACGTTTCCATTCGTATGTACAGCCCACATAGTCGCTCCAAGGAAAACGTTTCCGTTCACAGGGACATCACACACAATTTTTCCCGTTAAATCGTTTGCGTTATTGAATGTATTACACACGGTCCGTAGAAGAAACTGTGTGGCAAAGGTTGTCCATCACACACAGTTTAAATGTTTGCGCAAGGTGGCCTAACTCAAACAGTTTTCAAGAGAAAGTCGTGTGTGATTATTCATTGATCCAACACGGTTTATTCCTAGAAACTGTGTGCGGTGCCTGAGGTCATCGCCCACGGTATTTTTTCAACAACCGTTTGCAATAGCAAAACCCAATTAGCAGGCTAATTCACCGTTAGCAGGCTAATTATTCGATTATTCATAATCCATTTATTAATCTATTTGACATTTCATATTAAGCACACAAGATATTTCATTTCCATATTAAGGAAGCAGAATTTCATAATAGAAATACATCAGACTACAACATGATAACGGCAGCAAGTTCCACATGCAACATGTAGAACCTTTCAAAATTAGCATCATAGACGGTATATAGACAAATGCATCTCATCTGGAAAACTGTTGAAGCGGAAGGCGAATATTGAGCCTTCATTCATGTTGAAGGTCTTTGCAACTTTAGGCCATTGCCTGTGGATGATTGACCGTCCGTCCTTCGTCCTCTTCAGGAACACTTCAATATTTAACGTGGGTGTTGTATGAAAACCTTCCTCGCCTCCTGACCATAGAGGTGGTTTGAGAGGTAATCATCAGTGAACTACTTTGGAAAGGCCTGAAAACAAGGATGTGCATAAATATCTTCTCTATATTGGAAATGGGGCAAAGGAATAAAAAAAGGCATGGTATAATAGTTAGTACCATCTTGTAGTGAACTGATGTCTTCTTCATTTTGCAGACAAAGATCTTGTTGGTTTTTGTCGCTAATTTCTTTATCCTAACAATCTTTCTGAGTTTCTTGATTTTATTGATATTCATGGACAACTCATTTCCCCATATGCAAAGAGGGTCGAACAGTGGGTCAAAACCTCTGACATCAGGACCTACATGCGCAAGACCAAATTGTTAAAAACCAAAATATTATAATGGTTCCTGCAATTGCACAATAATGTGCTATTAGATAACAGACCATGCACGTGTTAACCTCGATTGTAAAACCTTAGTGCTTCCCATTGTTTCCCTGCAACACATATAAGGTAGTTAGTCATCAGGTTAAGTAAGGGTTCGCATGCTATCAGTAAAATGTGTTGAGGAAAAATAAGCACATTGCAGATTAATCAGATTAATTCAAGCCACACGGGAAACCCATTTACCCAAACCAAGCATGATTAAGAACTAGGAAATATAGCACTTGTATATGTTTCTCATGTATTAAGTGCAGGCAAATTTGATTTATTCCTCACGTGCACAACAATACAAAATTCTACCCACGACACTTGGACATCGCATTACAGAATTGAACCAACCAGTTAACAAAACACCACAACAAATGAACCAAACATTAACTGAGCACCACATTGCACAATATAACATACTCCTAATAGAAGATCAGACAGTTAACCAAATAGTTAACTACAGCCAATTATAGCAATTGTATTTGTTTATCATGTATTTACTATAGCCAAATTCAATTTATTCCTCACATGGTATACAATAACAGAATGCACCCACAACTATTGAACATCGCATTGCAGAATTGAACCAAAGGGTTAACTAAACACCACAACACAAATGAACCAAACGTTAACTGAGCACCACATTGCATAATGTATAACCAAACCAAGCATGCTTGACAACTTGGAAATATAGCAATTGTATTCGTTTCTCATGTATTTTGTAAAGATAAATTCGATTTATTTCTCACATGGAAGGCAATACAAAATTGCAGCCTCAAGTATTGAACATCACATTTGCAGAATTGAACCAAAGAGTTAACTGAAGATGACAACTAATTAACAAGATAGTTAATAAGTGAGCACCACACCGCATGACATATAGAACATATACACTAGAGCAACAGATTGCATGGTAAAATTAGATAGCAAAATTCACTAGAATTTGTGAAGGAAAGGCAGGAGCAGCACACGCAACGGGTAAACCGAGCATGCTTAACCGGCGTAGCTAGCAAACAGCAAGGTGCTCCTCCAAGATCTGGGGGTCGGCACGAATGGCAGCCATCGCGACCTCATCCATGCGTGCGGCCGCGATTTGCTTCTCCGCTGCCAAATGCTCCTTGAGATCCTGGCTATACTTCATGCACCATGGCTTAGGGCGGCGCTTATTTGGTGGAGGGGTCGGTGATTTCGGTGGAAGGTGTCGTGCTCGCGTCGACGGTCGGGGCATGTGGGATGTGGAAGGAGGAGGAGGATGGGGGTCGGATGTGGATTACCTGCCTGGATAGACGAGGCCGAGCAGCGTGAAGGAGAGTCGCCTAAGAGGAGGCAGCGCTGCAGGCAAGGTGTGAAGGTTTCAACTTGGAAAGGAAGGCGGAAAGGGGGGAAATGTGGCTTTTGGTAAGGGGAGCGGCGGGGAGGTAGATATTTCCGCGGAAGTCGAAAATTTGGAATCGCTTCAGCGAAAAACTGGCGCACAAAGTGTCATGAGACACGGTCCCTTATTCAGAACTGTGTACGATATGTGGACATCACAAATGATTTAGATAGCTTAACCCGTGTGTGATGAGTTTGAACGTCAAAAGTTTTGGTTCGAGTTTGCATGGATACAATGGTCATCCACGTCATTGCATAATTTGGGTACACAAAGGAGACTACAGCACACCCACACTTCTTAATCGAGTAAGTTCAGCAATTAAATAGAGCTAGCTAACCTAAACATTACTATAACAAATTAAAGACCAGCTCTCTTAATTAAACAAAACAAAGAGTACTACTACGGTTGGTGCTCGTCGATCTCTGCCGCCGCCTCCATGTCCAGCTCGCGCTCGACGGTCACCTGGGTAAGGGGCTCCATGGCATCCATCGCACCATACTCGGCAAGCATCTCGCCATCCGCGTCCGCCATCTCTTTGGAAAAGGCCGCCACGAGCTCGGCGTGGGCGAATGCGATCTGGGCTTGGACGGGCTCCGTCGTTGCAATGTATGCGGCGGAGGAACGGACAGCTGCTAGAACGCTCTCGGCGATTGCCAGCTCTTCGGCCGTGGGTTGCCAACCATTGTCGGACAAGTTTCGTTCGATTTGCGCAGTGACCTCCAGGAGCTGCGCGTGGGCGGCCTCGACATGGTCGTGGGTGGCCTCCATCAGGGCTAAGGCCGCCGCTGCGAAACGGGCAGCTGCTGTGCCGCTCTCGCCAGCTGCTATCCAGGAGCCAGATGTTGCTGCCGCCACCTGAGAAGCAACAGTGGCCACGCTCATGCACCTTGTTAGCACGGGCATGGCAGCTGTGGCCGCGCTCTCGCCGGAGTGGGCCACCGAAGTTGCCCTCACGACGCGGGTCCACGTGCCCATCTTTCACCGGCGATGATTGAATAGTGAATTGATATTTGGGGAGCGAGCTAGTGTGCTTGAGACGCCGGCTGTGGACTGTAGCCGATGCACCTTCTCACGTAAGCCATAGGCGTACTATACACCGACGGTGGTCCTGGATATTTTGTGCTGCATCTCACACGGTTGCTGATAATAAACTGTGTGCGATCTACTTGATTTTTCATCTTGATTTGAATTACATAATGGGGTCACAGTGGCAATGGATGGTGTTTCAATTACTTTACCTTTTATCTGGAGTGAACATGCAACTATATGTGTGTCGTAAAATAATTGGAATTATTCAAGGTTCGCTTGAACATTTTATACATTAAATTGGTTTTCTAGCCATTTCAGGTGCACAATTCAAAATTAAACAACATGCACATGCTCCAGTGCATATAAATTGGTTGAAAAATCAAATCTGCGTCCTTGGGTGCATGCTTAGGTCCCATGCAAGAAATGGGAATGAATTTCAAACACCTGGGCACCGTTGATTGCCGGCAAAACATTGAGATGCCTGGTTTTTAAATTCTAGTAAATCCAAAACTCGTCTCAAATTCATGAAACTTGGCATGCTATCATGGAGCGGCATCAACATGCCGTGGTAAAAAATTTGTCCCATTTGGGGCAGGTTTGGGTATATGCTTCTCACAAATCGGAGCTTCTCACAACAAGCATGATGGTTTTTGGTAGGGAACGTCCCACCTTTGGGGACGAAACGATATCCATTGCCTCTTATTCCTGTAATTTTTTTCTCGTGTCAACATAGAACAACAGGAGTGTTGTGTGAATTTTTGTTATTTTTGTGGTTCGTCTGGACATTTTTATGCATTAACTGAGTTTTCAATGCATTTATGTGCATAATTCAAATTTGAACTACATGCACATGCTCCAGTGCATGTAAATTGGTTGAAAAATCAAATCTGTGTCCTTGGGTGCATGCTTAGGTCCCATGCAAGAAATGGGAATGAATTTCAAACACCAACGCACCATTGATTGCCGGCAAAACATTGAGATGCCTGGTTTTTAAATTATAGTAAATCCAAAACTCACTGAAATTCTTGAAACTTGGCATGCTATCATGGAGCGGCATCAACATGTTGTGGTAATAAAATTTGTCCCATTTGGGGCAGGTTTGGGGATATGCTTCTCACAAACCATAGCTTCTCACAACAAGCATGATGGTTTTCGATAGGGAACGTCCCACCTCTGGGGGCGAAACTATATCCATTGCCTCTTATTGCTTTCAAATTTTTTCTCGTGTCAACATCGAATAACTGGAGTGTTGTGTGATTTTTTGTGATTTTTCGTAGTTCGTTTGGACATTTTTATGCATTAACTGAGTTTTCAATGCATTTATCTGCATAATTAAAATTTGAACTACATGCACATGCTCCAGTGCATATAAATTGGTTGAAAAATCAAATATGTGTCCTTGGATGCATCCTTAGGTCCCATGTAAGAAATGGGAATGAATTTAAAACTCCAGGGCACCGTTGATTGCCGGCAAAACATTGAGATGCCTGGTTTTTAAATTCTGGGAATCCAAAACTCGTCTGAAATTAATGAAACTTGGCATGCTATCATGGAGCGGCATCAACATGCTGTGGTAAATGTTTTTTCCCATTTGGGGCAGGTTTGGGTATATGTTTCTCACAAATCAGAGCTTCTCACAACAAGCATGATGGTTTTCGGTAGGGAATGTCCCACCTTTGGGGACGAAACGATATGCATTGCCTCTTATTGCTTTCATATTTTTTTCATGTCAACATAGAATAATAGGAGTGTTGTGTGAATTTTTGTGATTTTTTCGGGTTCGTTTGGACATTTTTATGCATTAACTTTGTTTTCAATGCATTTATGTGCACAATTAAAATTTTGAACTACATGCACATTCTCTAGTGCATATAAATTGGTTGAAAATCAAATCTGTGTCCTTGGGTGCATGCTTAGGTCCCATGTAAGAAATTGGAATGAATTTCAAACACCAGCGCACCGTTGATTGCCGGCAAAACATTGAGATGCCTGGTTTTTAAATTCTAGTAAATCCAAAACTCGTCTGAAATTCATGAAACTTGGCATGCTATAATGGAGCGGCATCAACAAGCCGTGGTAAAAAATTTGTCCCATTTGGGGCAGGTTTGGGTGTATGCTTCTCACAAACCAGAGCTTCTCACAACAAGCATGATGGTTTTCGGTAGGGAACGTCCCACCTTTGGGGACGAAACGATATCCATTGCCTCTTATTGCTTTCAAATTTTTTCTCGTGTCAACATAGAACAACAGGAGTGTTGTGTGGATTTTTGTGATTTTTCGGGGTTAGTTTGGACATTTTTATGCATTAACAGAGTTTTCAATGCATTTATGTGCATAATTCAAATTTGAACTACATGCACATGCTCCAGTGCATATAAATTGCTTGAAAAATCAAATATGTGTCCTTGGGTGCATGCTTAGGTCCCATGCAAGAAATGGGAATGAATTTCAAACACCAGCGCATCGTTGATTGCCGGCAAAACATTGAGATGCCTAGTTTTTAAATTATAGTAAATCCAAAACTCGTTTGAAATTCATGAAACTTGGGATGCTATCATAGAGCCGCATCAACATGCCGTGGTAAAAAATTTGTCCCATTTGGGGCAGGTTTGGGGATATGCTTCTCACAAACCAAAGCTTCTCACAAACCAAAGCTTCTCACAACAAGCATGATGGTTTTCGGTAGGGAACGTCCTACCATTGGGGACGAAACGATATCCATTGCCTCTTATTGCTTTCAAATTTTTTCTCGTGTCAACATAGAACAACAGGAGTGTTGTGTGAATTTTTGTGATTTTCCGGGGTTCGTTTGTGTCGGATCTCGGGTTCCGGCAAAACCCTCATGGTTCGAACACTGGGGTGCGCGCGAAGATATCCCCCTACCAAATCACGCCCTTAACCTCACTGGGATCTCTAAGCTTAGCTCGACGAACTCGCAACACAAGAGACACAAGATTTATACTAGTTTGGGCCACCGTTGTGGTGTAATACCCTACTCCAGTGTGGTGTGGTGGATTGCCTCTTGGGCTGAGGATGAACAGTACAAGGGGAAGAACAGCCTCCTGAGGTGAGCTTTTCTTGTGCTTGGTGAATGTGTGTGGGTGAGGATTACTCAAGATGAGATCTCGTGGGTGAGGATCCGATGCCTCCTACTGTGGTGGCTAGCCCTATTTATAGAGGCCCTGGTCCTCTTCCCAAATATTGAGCGGTAAGGGAGCCAACAACGGCCAATTTGAAAGGGGACAACTAGTACAAGCTATCCTGACAAAAACAGTCTTCGCCTGCCAATGGCTCTAGTGGTGACGCCGCCTTGGGCTCAATGGTGACCTCCGTCTTGCCGTCCCGCTGGTCTTGGTCTCATTCACCAATATGGAAACCTTTTCCTGATGCCTCGGTACTCCTCGCCTGCGCTTGCCTCCTTAGCACCAAAGAGGAAGCAAGGACACTGTGCGTGCTGGCGCCTGCCTGGCCTTGATCATCATGGCTTGCGTCATGAGAATCTCGCGAGGTTTTCCTCGCCTTGATCTCTCCGCCCCTCGCGAGCCAGCTTGGTGAGGCCGCTCCCGAGGAGGTCCTGTGTCGTCCGCCTCGTGAGGCTTGCCCCCTCGCAAGGGTCTTGAGGGCTTTTTGGTGAAGATGGGCCGTACGGTCCCGCTCGCATTGCCACGCTGTGGGCTGCAGGTAGGCAAGTCTGGGGACCCCCGTTCCCAGAACGCCGATAGTAGCCCCTGGGCCCAAGGCGCGCTCGGACTTGGCTTCGAGGCGAAGCCAAAGGGCAAGTGCGGAGCGCTGCGGGCCCCAACAGCCTGCGGCCTTGGTTGACGTGTGGCGGTTGATTGGACATGGGCGTCTCCGCTTCCCCAGGCTGCCTCGGCAACTGCCCGACTTGATGAGTCCCTGCTGCATGCAAGGAAAAACCATCATTACCTGTGATCATGGGGGGCGCTGGTTGGCCTTCTCTTGCTATAAATGTGGAGGGGGCAGAGCCCCCGTCGCCCATCTCTTCCCATTCCGCTCGCTTCTCCTCCTTGCTCCATTGCCAGTAGCGACTCCAATGGCGCCCATCTGAAGGTTTTCCGCTGCGAAGAAAGGAAAGACTCCCCGTGATGAGCCGGGGCCGCTTCCGCCGAAGAAGAGGCCGGTCCACCGCCGTGACGTGGTGGTGATGCAGGAGGTTACAAGGCCTTGGTGCGAGCGGCCTCCTCCTGGGTATCATTTACCCCTGTATGCCCAAGCCGAGGGCTCAGGAGGAAGAGACGGCGAGCGGCGGCGCACGCGCCGCGGCCATGGTCGCCGTACCGCGATTGCACGCGTCGCCGTCCCCGGAGTCCACGCCGCGGACTCCTCGCGTGAACATGTGCTGTGGGCGGCGATGCCTCCGAGCACTTGGATCCGCTTCCCTTCCTTCTTCTCTGCCGAGATGCTGCCAAGGGGGCCCCTCGAGCTTTGGCTGCAGCACGCCGACTGCGACGCGCCGGCGACTGGAGCGAAAGCCGAAGCCGTCTCCTCGGGCAAGATCTTCATGACCCGAGGCTGGGGTGAGGTCGCTCGAGTGTGCCGAGCGGAAGGCAGCCTCGCGATCCACTTCGAGTACGATGGCGCATCCACGCTGGCCTTCAAGGTCTTCGACGCAGAAGGCCACCGCCTGGAGTGCTGCTCCGGAAGGGGCCGTCAGGACGGCGTCGCAGCAGGAGCAGGGTCTGCTGTCTGCGTCGCCTGCGGCTCCTCTGGCAGCAGCAGCGATGCTTGGGAGTCCAGCGATTCTCTCAAGCTCTACGAGACACCGGAGACGAGCGACGACAGCTACGTGCCCCAAGCTCTCGCCGCGTCGGAGCAAGGCTGCAGCGTCCGGTCGCCGCCGCCGCCGATCTGGATGAGGTTGGCACCAGCCTCCCGTGGCCCACTGTTGATGATGGTGTCGGCCACTGGGGCGCGTGTAGATAGGGCTCCTAGAAGTTCTTACCTTTTGTTCCCTGCGAGGAATCGAGAAATACCCCGCGGGGGCGTGTAAAGGGTCGGCAATGCCCTTTGTTGATATTATCCTTATTATGAAATTGTCCGTGTGTGTGTCTTGTTCCGGGTTGGTTTCCCCTTTCCAACCTCGCGACGGCTTGGTGCTCTATGCTGACAGGTCCCGGTCCCCATGGAGGCTGCAGCCGTCGCTGGTATGCCAGGTCGCGATGCCGTGATCAAGGCCAGGAGGTGAGCGGCCCAAGGTCCAGTAAGAGCCTGTGAGACGCGATGCTCAGGAGGTCCCCTTTAGCGTGCAAGCAACCGCCGAGAGTCAAGAAAGGGAGACTATGTTGCCGTAGTGGGGCAACACAAATGAGAACTCTACACAGTATCGATTGGTTGACCCGAGTGTCGGGGAAAACGACACCTATGGGATCACAAGAATCCCTACTATGGTTACCGGGGCGCAGGGTTGCGAGAAGAGCAGGATTAGTAACCAGCACAAGGATCGTTTACCTAGGTTCGGGCCGCGAGGATGCGTAGAACCCTAGTCCTGCTTTGGTGGGTGTATTTCAGAGAGTTCTTGAGTTCTCGAACTAGCTGTGGTGAGTGTGTGGTTCCAAAGAGCCGAATCCTTCTCCAGTATGCCATAGGCCTCCTTTTATAGTCGAAAGGGGTTGCCACAGTGGCACACAGGAAGTGGAAAGGTGCACAGTGCTATGAGCTTATCGCTCGTATTACAGGACAAGACGCATTTAATGCATAGCTTAGGTGTCCCCTTGCTTTATTGGGGACAGGGGCGAGGCTCGTCCCGTCCGTTGCCGCTCCTCCTTGCTTTGACACGTGCCCTAGCCAGCGACGCATGCGGCGCCACATAGGCAGGCAGGCAGCTGAGGTGGCGTGGTGGTGGACCCTCCACGATGATCTGCATGCGGCCACGCAGGCGCTTGTTGAGCTGGCCTAGGAGCTGCATGTTGCCACGCAGGTGCCCACCCAGCTGGTTGGGCTGGCAGCTGCATATGAACGGTGGTGAAAACTTGGTTGGCACGGGCCTAGCCGTGGCCCTGCTGTCGTCTTTGGCGAGGGCCTTGCCGGGTGGCCCGGCAAGGGTCTTGCCGTGGCGCGCTATCGTCCCCGGCAAGGATCTTGCCAGGGGTCTCGTGGCCTTCCTCGGTAAGGATCTTGCCGAGGATCGTCGTCTTCTAATCCTCACCTGATCTTGGGTGGTCCTTGTCTTCACAAAGATCTGCATGCCACCATGGAGGCGCCTCCCGAGCCCTGGCCCAACGTGATGTTCGAGACCGTGGGCTCAAGGGTGGCTCGCTCTGTTGGTGTGGGGCGAGCTGCCCCGGCAAGGGTCTTGCCGGGGGAACCTGCTTCGTCCCTCTGCTCTTTGTGGTCTTGGCCTTGGCGTTGCTCTGGTTATCTTGGGCTTCGGTCTTACCTTGGCTCACCTCCCATGTTCTGCTTTGTGTGACCGCGGGCGTGGCTCCGACTGCCCATGCACAGGTAAAGGGGTACAAAAGTGCGCCCCTCCTTTTGTATACCGACAGGAGCCCCCGGGCCTAGGCCACACATAAGCGTGACACGTTGTTGGGCCAGGCCCAAAACGGTGCGCAGGCAGGCGGGGCAATTTTTACCATGGTAAGACTTTTCGCGCGCTGTGCTTCCCACAACCCGCACGCGCGGCGCGGCGTGGAGTGGAGGGGTGCGCGTGACGTGGGCGGCATGCATGGGGCGGTTTCCAGAAGCATGCGTCACATCGCAGTAAAGTGGCGGCTCACGCCATCCCCGTAAAAAGAGGGAGGCATGGAGGCGCGGCTCATTTACTGAATGGGGCCAGGTCGCGGTCTTCAAGGTGTCCACTCCCCACGATCACGGGGTGGGGAGAGGTCGCTTCACCCGTCCCCTCGGTTCAGCACGTCCGCCACGTGTCCTTCATGCGCCTGGCGTGGCAAGCGGTGGAGGCGGGAAACCGGGCCATCGCTGGTTGGGGCAGCGGGTCGGTCCCGATTCCCTGCTCCTGTGGTGGCTAGATTGGCCGAGCGGGGCGGCCGAGCCCCGACCCCGCCCCTTTATAAAGAGGGGGAAGGGGGGATGGCGTCCCACACATCTTGTGTCATCTATCTCCTCTAGCTTTCTGCTTCTCCCTTTCACTCGCCATGGAGAAGGGGAACCCTGGTCCCTCGACGGTGGCGGCGAGGGTCGCCGCACGACAGCGCGTCCCTCCTCCTCCTGAGCCCGCGGCGGGGGAACCGACCGCGAGGGGAAGGGGGAGGGGGCGAGGCCATGGGCGAAGCCGGGGCAGAGGTCGTAGTGCTCCGGGAAGAGGAGGAGGGGGCGGCGCGCCGGCTTCGCCGCCGCCAATGATGCCTTTCCTGATGGAAGGCCATGTTGGAGACCAGCCCCGCGAGTTCTTCATCAGGCTGCGCCGGCCTCCGCGTCGCTGTCTTCGTCTTCCCGCCCCGTTTGCTCGAGAGATGGAGTGTGACCCGCCCCAATCCCTCAGATTGCACATGAGGGGTTGTGGGAATGGGGGCACGCGGGTCGACGTCGACTTCCCGGCTCCTCGGGTCATCTACCTCCGTCGTGGATGGAAGACATTCGCCGCATCCACAGCCAGACGGCGGGGCTCGTCCTCTACTTCAGATTAATGGAGGACGGCCTGCTCTCCGTCAAGGTCTTCGGAGACTTCGGGACTCGCCTGAAGTGCTGCGTGGAGAGCTCCTACGATGGAGATTCCGATGATGGAAGCTCTTCCTCGAGCGAAAGTGATGAGGAGGACAGCGGGGCAGATGACGGGGATAAGTCCGACTAGGCGTCGGACACCCCGCGCCTGGGCGGGTGCGGCAGCAGCAGCATCTGCACCTGGCCGCTCCTCCGGCAGAGTTTTGCCGGGGGTGGGGCCAGCTCCTTGAACTTCTCGGGGCCGTCTCCTTGGGCGGCTGGCGTTGGGAGGTTGCGGAAGAGGAAGAGGGCGGGCGGCAAGGCCGTAAAATCAAAGTACGCGGGCACCGACGCCTTCGTCGCGTACTACCGGTCATGCCGCCTCGTCTTCCAGCTCCTTTCCCGGCACCGTCATCTCCGGCCCACCCGTGGGCGGCCCCCGAGGTGTTCTCTTGGTGCTTTCTGCTGCTCGTAGCTCGCCTAGGCACCCCTTTTGCCCTCTCGCCTCCTTGACCTGCCTCCTGAGGAGACGGACAAGAAAGGGATCACGGGCATCTTATCTCTTTTTTTAATCTGTAAGCCTTCGGGCCTTGTTTAAATTTAAAGCTTGTAATCCCCCTTGTTCATGTTTTTCATTCCGTACGGACTGTACCTGTGTGGGATGCTTCTAATGAAAAAAGGATGTTTGCCGGGTTTTTCATTCGTGGGCAGACCCCACGACAAGGAACGAATCTTTGTTACAATTTAAGATAAACGTTTTCACCCGGCAACAGGCCTTGCCGTCCCCCTACTTCGCTCGACCATTCTCGTGCCCTTGGCGGAGGCAGGGATGAAGCGGGCTTAGGCTCCTCGTCACCGCGACTACAACCAAATCCTGGCCCAGGATATAATCCTTGGGTATAGTAAAGGGGAGCATGGTGGCCTAGAAATAAAACGAGGTTTCACATATCCCAGTTCCGTTCCGAAATGCATGATAAAGGATGAAAGACTTATCTGGATCTGCAGCCCCCGGCAACCTTGTCTTGCCGCGGCTGCATCCTTGTGCTTGCAGCCCCCTGCAACTCTGGTTTGCCGGGGTCGGGACAGCAGTCCGTTTCCTTTCTTCCAAGTAGCTCAGCAGAAATGCTCATGTGCCCTGCGAACCAAAGGGGGGCAGAAAAGAAACAGACAGACGCGCACTCGACCTCTAGGCTAGGGGTTAGTCGCCGCTAAGCACTATCAACCCTAACCAAGGAAGAGACTCGACCTAGCATGCATGATATAACTTAGGGCGCCAGCGCTTCATTTATTTATGGTCAGGGTCTGCGCCTGGCTTTGTACAAAGGGTTACATGCCTTGCCGGCAAAGCTTGTACAAAAGCTGGCTTGCTGGGAGGCCCGGCAAGCCACGCCTTATGGGTAAAACTTGCGAAGATGCTTGATGTGCCAGGAGTTGCTCACTGGGACAGCATCTTTGGTCTCCAGGCGGACTGCGCCGGGCCTGGTGACTCGTATTACCCGATAAGGGCATTCCCACTTTGGCGTCAACTTGTTGGAATTCTTGGCTGACTGAATGCACCGAAGAACAAGGTCGCCTTCCTCAAAGCTTCGGGCATGAACCTTGCGGCTATGGTAGCGGCACAAGGCTTGCTGGTAGCGTGCTGCTCTCACAGCCGCTCGAAGACGATCTTCCTCAAGGAGCGTCGCGTCATCTTGACACAACTGCTCTTGCTCAAGCTCATCATAAGCGAGCACTCGAGGTGACCCATATATGAGTTCCGTGGGGAGAACTGCCTCCGCCCCATATACTAGGGTAAAGGGTGTCTGGCTGGTGGCTCGATTTGGCGTCGTCCTGACTGACCAAAGAACCGCCGGCAATTCATCAATCCAGTGCCTTCCGCTCTTGCGCAGCTTGTCAAAAGTGTTTGTTCTTAGGCCTTGCAACACTTCAGCATTTGCCCTCTCCGCTTGGCCGTTGCTCCGTTGGTGTGCCACGGAAGCAAAACAGATCTTGCTGCCGAGGTCTTGGATGTATTGCATGAAGGTGTGGCTTGTGAACTGCGTGCTGTTGTCGGTGATGACTCTGTTTGGCACACCAAAACGGCAGACCAGTGCCTTGAAAAACTTGACAGCTGACTCAGCAGTCACCTTTCTCACTACTTCCTCCTCCGGCAACTTTGTGAACTTGTCGTTTACAACGTACAAGTACTCAAAGCCCCCGACAGCACGGGGGAAAGGGCCCAGTATGTCAAGCCCCTAGACCGAGAATGTCAGGAGAGAGGGATCGTTTGAAGGGCTTGATCTTGTTGATGAAGCTTCTTTGAATGGAACTGACATGCTTCACACTTGGTTACTAGTGCCGTCGTATCCTGGAGGGCGGTGGGCCAGAAGAAACCTTGCCGGAACGCCTTTCCGGCAAGGGCCCTCGACCCTATGTGGGAGCCACATATGCCTCCATGTATCTCTGCCAACAGCTCTAGTCCTTCCTCCCGGGGGATGCACTTCAATTTCACGCCGTTCGGCCTTCTCCTGTACAGGACGTCATCGACGAACTGGTACATGGCTGACCGACGGGCTACTTTTCCGCTTCTTCCTGCTCCTCGGGAAGCTCCCCTGTTTGGAGGAAGTGGACGGTATGCTCCGCCCATGCCGGAGCCTGGGGCTCGACGGCAAGGACCAAAGGCATCTCTTGCGCCATGGGAGCGACTGTCTCTATGCCAGGGCTTGATGCCCTGCCAGAGCCAGTTGGTCTTGGGCAGGCTCAGCGTCCGCGGCAGCTCCCTTGCCGGCAGCCCCAGGGGGCTCGGTAGGAAAGTACTTGCCGGGACCTGAGTTCTTCCTCTTGTTCTGCCCTGTTGACGGTTCGACGGATGGTTGAGTTAACCAGAGCAAAAAGGTACCTGGTTCCACAAGTAGCTTGAATGCGGCACGCTTTGACAGGTAATTGGCGATGTCGTTCTCCATTCGGGGGACGTGCTCCGCTTGGATACCGTCAAAGCGTTCCTCCAGCTTCCTCACCTCATCTACGTAAGCCTCCATCAATGGGCTCTGATAATCCTTGTTGACCTGTCTGACAACGAGCTGCAAGTCATCCCTGACGATGAGCTTCTTAACCCCGAGGTCTGCCGCGATCCTGAGACCGGCGAGCAATCCCTCGTACTCAGCAGTGTTGTTGGTGGACATCTCCATGGGGAAGTGCATCTGGATCACGTACTTGAGGTGCTCTCCGGTGGGTGCGACAAGCAGCACACCGGCATGGGCGCCTTGCAGCGAGAAAGCCCCATCAAAGTACATGATCTAGTCGTGGTCCGCTTCCTTGCCGGGGAGAGTGGTCTCCTGGATTTCTTCGTCGGGCGTCGAGATCCATTCTACAATGAAATCCGCCAAGACTCTGCTCTGGATTGTCGAGGTACTTTCAAACATCAAACCAAAACTTGATAACTCCAAGGCCCAATCCACAATCCTTCCGGTTGCATCTGGGTTATGCAGTACCCGCTGCAATGGGAGGCGGGTGACGATAGTGATCTCGTGGGCTTGGAAGTAATGACGCAACTTCCTCGAGGCCATAAGGAGGCCGAAGAGCAATTTTTGCACACCAGAATACCTCGACCTAGCCCCCTTCAAGAGGGAGCTAACAAAGGAAACCGGGTGCTGCATCATCTTCTTCTTCCGCACCACCTCACTCGACCGCGCGGGCACTGCCTTGGTGGCATCAGACTCTGCCGGGGGCCTCACCTTGCCGGCACTAGGCCCTGCCGGGGGAATCTTTGGCTTGCCATCCGCTGGTTCTGCCACCGTCACTGCCTCCTCGTCAACCTCCCTCTGTGCCACCAGTGCGGCGCTGACCACTTGATCGTCGCCGCCAGATACAGCAGCAACGACTCTTGTGGTTTAGGTGCAACCAGTATTGGCGTGGAGGAAAGGTATTTCTTCAGATCCTGCAATGCTGCCTCGGCTTTTGGGGTCCACTCCATTGGGCCTGCCTTCTTCAAGACTTTGAAGAAAGGGAGGGCACGCTCGGCGGACTAGGAGATGAATCGGCTCATGGCGGCGATGCAGCCGGTGAGCCGACGCACATCCTTGATCCGCCTGGGCGCCTCAATCTACTCAATAGCTTTGATTTTGTCTGGGTTTGCCTCGATCCCACGCTGTGACACAAAGAACCCGAGAAGCTTGTGCTACCTCTTGAGCACTGTGTTGGTTTTCCGTTGAAGAGGGAAGGGTGATGCAGCAAAGTAGCGTAAGTATTTCCCTCGGTTTTTGAGAACCAAGGTATCAATCCAGTAGGAGGCTACGCGCGAGTCCCTCGCACCAACACAAAACAAATAAATCCTCGCAACCAACGCAATAAGGGGTTGTCAATACCTACACAGTCACTTACGAGAGTGAGATCTGATAGATATGATAGGATAATATTTTTGGTATTTTTATGATAAAGATGCAAAGTAAAATAAAATCAAACTAAAAAGGCAACGGAAATAACTAAGTGTTGGAAGATTAATATGATGAAGATAGACCCGGGGGGCATAGGTTTCACTAGTGGCTTCTCTCAAGAGCATAAGTATTTTACGGTGGGTGAACAAATTACTGTTGAGCAACTAACAGAATTGAGCATAATTATGAGAATATCTAGGTATGATCATGTATATAGGCATCACGTCCGAGACAACTAGACCGACTCCTGCCTGCATCTACTACTATTACTCCACACATTGACCGCTATCCAGCATGCATCTAGAGTATTAAGTTCATAAGAACAGAGTAACGCCTTAAGCAAGATGACATGATGTAGAGGGATAAATTCATGCAATTTGATAAAAAACCCATCTTGTTATCCTCGATGGCAACAATACAATACGTGCCTTGCTGCCCCTACTGTCATTGGGAAAGGACACCGCAAGATTGAACTGAAAGCTAAGCACTTCTCCCATTGCAAGAAAGATCAATCTAGTAGGCCAAACCAAACTGATAATTCGAAGAGACTTTCAAAGATAACCAATCATACAAAAAAGAATACAGAAGATTCAAATATTGTTCATAGATAAACTTGATCATAAACGGACAATTCATCGGTCTCAGCAAACACACCGCAGAAAGAAGATTACATTGAATAGATCTCCACGAGAGATGGGGAGAACATTGTATTGAGATCCAAAAAGAGAGAAGAAGCCATCTAGCTACTAACTATGGACCCGAAGGTCTGAGGTAAACTACTCACACTTCATCGGAGGGACTATGGTGTTGATGTAGAAGCCCTCCGTGATCGATGCCCCCTCCGGCGGAGCTCCGGAACAGGCCCCAAGATGGCATCTCGTGGGTACAGAATGTTGCGACGGTGGAATTAGGTTTTTGGCTCCGTATCTGATCGTTTGGGGGTATGTAGGTATATATAGGAGGAAGGAGTACGTCGGTGGAGCAACGTGGGGCCCACGAGGGTGGAGGGCGTGCCTGGGGGGGTTGGTGCGCCCCCTACCTCGTGGCTTCCTCGAAGCTTCCTTTACTTAGGGTCCAAGTCACCTGGATCATGTTCGTTCCAAAAATCACGTTCCCGAAGGTTTCATTCCGTTTGGACTCCGTTTGATATTCTTTTTCTGTGAAACTCTGAAATAGGCAAAAAATAGCAATTCTGGGCTGGGCCTCCGGTTAATAGGTTAGTCCCAAAAATAATATAAAAGTGAATAATAAAGCCCAATAATGTCCAAAACAGAAGATAATATAGCATGGACCAATCAAAAATTATAGATACGTTGGAGACGTATCAAGCATCCCCAAGCTTAATTCCTGCTCATCCTCGAGTAGGTAAATGATAAAAATAGAATTTTTGATGCGAAATGCTACTAGGCATAATTTCAATGTAACTCTTCTTAATTGTGGTATGAATATTCAGATCCGAAAGATTCAAGACAAAAGTTTAATATTGACATAGAAATAATAATACTTGAAGCATACTAACTAAGCAATTATGTCTTCTCAAAATAACATGGCCAAAGAAAGTTCATCCCTACAAAATCATATAGTTTAGTCATGCTCCATTTTCGTCACACAAGAATGATCTCATCATGCACAACCCTGATGACAACCCAAGCAATTGTTTCATACTTAAGTAATCTCAAATTTTATAAACCTTCACGCAATACATGAGCGTGAGCCATGGATATAACACTATGGGTGGAATAGAGTATAATGATGGGGGTTATGTGGAGAAGACAAAAAAGGAGAAAGTCTCACATCAACGAGGCTAATCAATGAGCTATGGAGATGCCCATCGATTGATGTCAATGTGAGGAGTAGGGATTGCCATGCAACGGATGCACTAGAGCTATAAATGTATGAAAGCTCAGCAAAAGAAACCAAGTGGGTGTGCATCCAACTTGCTTGCTCACGAAGACCTAGGGCACTTGAGGAGGCCCACTGTTGGAATATACAAGCCAAGTTCTATAATGAAAAATTCCCACTAGTATATGAAAGTGACAAAACAAGAGACTCTCTATCATGAAGATTATGGTGCTACTTTGAAGCACAAGTGTTGAAAAAAGGATAGTAGCATTGCCCCTTTTTATTTCCCCTTTTTTTTCCTTTTTTGGGCCTTCTTTTTTTGGCCTTTCTCTTTTTTTATTGGGACAATGCTCTATTAAATGATGATCATCACACTTCTATTTATTTACAACTCAATGATTACAACTCGATACTAGAACAAAGTGTGACTCTATATGAATGCCTCTGGCGGTGTACCGGGATATGCAATGAACAAAGAGTGACATGTATGAAAAAATTATGAACGGTGGCTTTGCCACAAATACTATGTCAACTACATGATCATGCTAAGCAATATGACAATGATGAACGTGTCATGATAAACGGAATGGTGGAAAGTTGCATGGCAATATATCTCGGAATGGCTATGGAAATGCCATAATAGGTAGGTATGGTGGCCGTTTTGAGGAAGATATAAGGAGGTTTATGTGTGAAAGAGCGTATCATATCACGGGGTTTGGATGCACCGGCGAAGTTTGCACCAACTCTCAATGTGAGAAAGGGCAATGCACGGTACCGAAGAAGCTAGCAATGATGGAAAGGTGGGAGTGCGTATACTCCATGGACTCAACATTAGTCATAAAGAACTCACATACTTATTGCAAAAATCTACAAGTCATCAAAAACCAAGCACTACGCGCATGCTCCTAGGCGGATAGATTGGTAGGAAAAGACCATCGCTCGTCCCCGACCGCCACTCATAAGGAGGACAATCAAAGAACACCTCATGTTTCAAATTTGTTACATAATGTTTACCATACGTGCATGCTATGGGACTTCCAAGCTTCAACACAAGTATTTCTCAAATTCACAACTACTCAACAAGCACAACTTTAATATCACTACCTCCATATCTCAAAACAATCATCAAGCATCAAACTTCTCTTGGTATTCAAAACACTCATAAGAAAGTTTTTACTAATCTTGAATACCTAGCATATTAGGATTATTTAAGCAAATTACCATGCTATTTAAGACTCTCAAAATAATCTAAGTGAAGCATGAGAGATCAATAGTTTCTATAAAACAAATCCACCATCGCGCTCTAAAAGATATAAGTGAAGTACTAGAGCAAAACTATATAACTCAAAAGATATAAGTGAAGCACATAGAGTATTCTAATAATTTCTGAATCATGTGTGTGTCTCTCAAAAGATGTGTACAGAAAGGATGATTGTGGTAAACTAAAAAGCAAAGACTCAAATCATACAAGATGCTCCAAGCAAAACACATATCATGTGGTGAATAAAAATATAGCTCCAAGTAAAGTTACGGATGGAAGTAGACGAAAGAGGGGATGCCTTCCGGGGCATCCCCAAGCTTTGGCTTTTAGGTGTCCTTAGATTATCTTGGGGGTGCCATGGGAATCCCCAATATTAGGCTCTTTCCACTCCTTGTTCCATAATCCATCAAATCTTGCACCCAAAACTTGAAAACTTCACAACACAAAACTTAACAGAAAATCTGGTGAGCTCCGTTAGCGAAAGAAAACAAAAGACCACTTCAAGGTACTGTAATGAACTCATTATTTATTTATATTGGTGTTAAACCAACTGTATTCCAAATTCTCTATGGTTTATAAACTATTTTACTAGCCATAGATTCATCAAAATAAGCAAACAACACACAAAAAACAGAATCTGTCAAAAACAGAACAGTCTGTAGTAATCTGTAACTAACGCAAACTTATGGAACTCCAAAAAATCAGAACAAATAGGTCGGCCTAGAAAATTTGTTTACTGATCATCAGCAATTTGAATCAATATTTTATCACGTTCTGGTGATTTTTAACAATTATTTCCGTGAACAGAAAGTTTCTGGAAATTTCTGCAAGATCAAATAACTATCATCCAAGAAGATCCTATAGGCTTAACTTGGCACAAACACTAATTAAAACATAAAAACACATCTAACCAGAGGCTAGATCAAATATTTATTCCTAAAAAGAAGCAAAAAGCAAAAAAAAGTAAAACTAAAATTGGGTTGCCTCCCAACAAGCGCTATCGTTTAACGCCCCTAGCTAGGAATAAATGCAAGGATAGATCTAGGTATTGCCATCTTTGGTAGGCAATCCATAAGTGGCTCTCATAATAGATTCATATGGTAATTTTATTTTCTTCCTAGGGAAGTGTTCCATGCCTTTCTTTAATGGAAATTGGAATCTAATATTCCCTTCCTTCATATCAATAATGGCACCAATCGTTCTAAGGGAAGGTCTACCAAGAATAATAGGACATGAAGGATTGCAATCTATATCAAGAACAATAAAATCTACGGGCACATAATTCCTATTTGCAACAATAAGAACATCATTAATTCTTCCCATAGGTTTCTTAATAGTGGAATCTGCAAGGTGCAAGTTTAGAGAGCAATCATCAAAATCACGGAAACCTAGCAAATCGCACAAAGTTTTGGGAATAGTGGAAACACTAGCACCCAAATCACATAAAGCATAAAACTCATGATCCTTAATATTAATTTTAATTGTAGGTTGACAATCATCATAAAGTTTTCTAGGGATAGAAACTTCCAACTCAAGTTTTTCTCCATAAGATTGCATCAAAGCATCAACGATATGTTTGGTAAAAGCTTTATTTTGACTATAAGCATGAGGAGAATTTATCACGGATTGCAACAAGGAAATACAATCTATCAAAGAGCAACTATCATAATTAAATTCCTTGAAATCCAAAATAGTGGGTTTATTAATATCTAGGGTTTTGATTTCTTCAATCCCACTTTTATCAGTTTTAGCATCCAGATCTAAAAACTCCGAATTTTTGGAACGCCTTCTAGGTAAAGGTGGATCATATTCAGTCCCATCATTATCAAGATTCATATTGCAAACCAAAGATTTAATAGGGACACATCAATAACTCTTAGATCTTCATCTTTATTTTCATAGAAATTTGAAGAACACGCTTTCATAAAGCAATCTTTCTTAGCACGCATCCTAGCGGTGCTTTCTTTGCACTTATCAATGGAAATTCTCATGGCTTTGAGAGACTCATTGATATCATGCTTAGGAGGAATAGATCTAAGTTTTAAAGAATCAATATCAAGAGGGCATCAACTTTAAGCAATTTCTCTTCAAGCAAAGCATTGAAATTCTTTTGCGAATTCATAAATTCCTTAACACTAGTCTCAAATTCAGAGGGCATCTTATTAAATTTCCATAAGAATTGTTGTAGGAATTACCATAATTATTAGAGGAATTACTAGGATAAGGCCTAGGATTAAAGTTTCCTCTATACGCGTTGTTACCAAAATTATTCCTACCAACAAAATTCACATCCATAGATTCATTATTATTCTCAATCAAGGTAGACAAAGGCATATCATTAGGATCAGAAGAAACACTCTTAGTAGCAAATAATTTCATAAGTTCATCCATCTTTCCACTCAAAACATTAATTTATTCTATCGCATACACTTTTTTATTAGTAGATCTTTCAGTGTGCCATTGAGAATAATTAACCATAATATTATCTAGGAGTTTAGTAGCTTCTCCTAAAGTGATTTCCATAAAAGTGCCTCCCGCGGCCGAATCTAAAGGATTTCTAGAAGCAAAATTCAATCCGGCATAAAAATTTGGTATAATCATCCACAAATTCAAACCATGAGTAGGGCAATTACGTATCATTAATTTCATCCTCTCCCAAGCTTGTGCAACATGTTCATGATCAAGTTGCTTAAAATTCATAATATCGTTTCTAAGAGAGATGATCTTAGCGGGAGGAAAATACTTAGAGATAAAAGAATCTTTGCACTTATTCCAAGAATCAATACTATTTTTGGCAAAGACAAAAACCAAGCTTTAGCACGATCTCTAAGAGAAAAAGGAAATAGCTTCAACTTAACAATATCATTATCAACATCTTTCTTATTTTGCATATCACACAAATCAACGAAGCTATTTAGATGAGTAGCGGCATCTTCACTAGGAAGGCCGGCGAATTGATCTTTCATGACAAGATTCAACAAAGCAGCATTGATTTCACAAGATTCAGTATCGTTAAGAGCAGCAATCGGAGTGCTAAGGAAATCATTATTGGTGGTATTGGTAAAGTCACATAATTTGGTATTATCTTGAGCCATCGTGACAAACAAGCAATCCAACACACGAGCAAACAAAAAGCAAGAGAAAAAGAGGCAAACGAAAAAGAGAGGGCGAATCAAACGGCAAGGGTGAAGTGGGGGAGAGGAAAACGAGAGGCAAATGGCAAATAATGTAATGCGGGAGATAAGGGTTTGTGATTGGTACTTGGTATGTTGACTTTTGCGTAGACCTCCCCGGCAACGGTGGCACAAATCCTTCTTGCTACCTCTTGAGCACTGCGTTGGTTTTCTCTTGAAGAGGAAAGGGTGATGCAGCAAAGTAGCGTAAGTATTTCCCTCAGTTTTTGAGAACCAAGGTATCAATCCAGTTGGAGGCTACGTGCGAGTCCGTCGCACCTACACAAAACAAATAAATCCTCGCAACCAACGCGATAAGGGGTTGTTAATCCCTACAAGGTCACTTACGAGAGTGAGATCTGATAGATATGATAGGATAATATTTTTGGTATTTTTATGATAAAGATGCAAACTAAAATAAAAGCAAAGTAAAAAGGCAGCGGAAATAACTAAGTGTTGGAAGATTAATATGATGAAGATAGACCCGGGGGCCATAGGTTTCACTAGTGGCTTCTCTCAAGAGCATAAGTATTTTACGGTGGGTGAACAAATTACTGTTGAGCAATTGACAGAATTGAGCATAATTATGAGAATATCTAGGTATTATCATGTATATAGGCATCATGTTCGAGACAAGTAGACCGACTCCTGCCTGCATCTACTACTATTACTCCACACATCGACCGCTATCCAGCATGCATCTAGAGTATTAAGTTCATAAGAACAGAGTAACGCCTTAAGCAAGATGACATGATGTAGAGGGATAAATTCATGCAATATGATAAAAAAACCCATCTTGTTATCCTCGATGGCAACAATACAATACGTGCCTTGCTGCCTCTACTGTCACTGGGAAAGGACACCGCAAGATTCAACCCAAAGCTAAGCACTTCTCCCATTGCAAGGAATATCAATCTAGTAGGCCAAACCAAACTGATAATTCGAAGAGACTTGCAAAGATAACCAATCATACAAAAAAGAATTCAGAAGATTCAAATATTGTTCATAGATAAACTTGATCATAAACCGACAATTCATCGGTCTCAGCAAACACACTTCAAAAAGAAGATTATATCAAATAGATCTCCACGAGAGAGGGGGAGAACATTGTATTGACATCCAAAAAGTGAGAAGAAGCCATCTAGCTACTAACTATGGACCCGAAGGTCTGAGGTAAACTACTCACACTTCATCGGAGGGGCTATGGTGTTGATGTAGAAGCCCTCCGTGATCGATGCCCCCTCCGGCGGAGCTCCGGAACAGGCCCCAAGATGGGATCTCATGGGTACAGAAGGTTGCGGCAGTGGAATTAGGTTTTTGGCACCGTATCTGATCGTTTGGGGGTATGTAGGTATATATAGGAGGAAGGAGTACGTCGGTGGAGCAACGTGGGGCCCACGAGGGTGGAGGGCGCGCCTGGGGGGGGTAGGCGCGCCCCCCTACCTCGTGGCTTCCTCGAAACTTCCTTGACTTAGGGTCCAAGTCTCCTGGATCATGTTCGTTCCAAAAATCACGTTCCTGAAGGTTTCATTCCGTTTGGACTCCGTTTGATATTCTTTTTCTGCGAAACTCTGGAATAGGCAAAAAGCAGCAATTCTGGGCAGGGCCTCCGGTTAATAGGTTAGTCCCAAAATAATATAAAAGTGAATAATAAAGCCCAATAATGTCCAAAACAAAAGATAATATAGCATGGAGCACTCAAAAATTATAGATACATTGGAGACATATCAGCTTGCCGGACGAAACACCAAAGACACACTTCTCAGGGTTCAGCTTGAGGTTGATCTTGCGCAGGTTGGCAAATGTCTCTTCCAGATCTTGCACAAGAGTTGTCCCATCCTTGGTTTTGACCACTATGTCATCCATGTATGCCTCCATATTTCTATGGAGCTGAGGTTCAAAACCAATTTGGACTGCTCTTGCAAACATCGAGCCAGCACTCTTCAACCCAAAAGGCATCCATAAAAAGCAATGCATACCACATGGGGTGATGAATGTTGTCTTTTCTTCATCCTCTCTTGTCACGAAGATTTGGTGGTAGCCCGAGTAGGCGTCGAGGAATGATAACAGATCACACCCCACCGTGGAGTCAACAATCTGGTCGATGCGCGGCAACGGGAAGGGGTCCTTAGGACAAGCCTTATTGATATCTGTGTAATCAATACACAGCCTCCACTTCCCATTCGCCTTGCGCACTACTACCGGATTGGCCAACCACGTCGGGTGGAGCACTCCTCTCACCAAACCTGCCACTTCCAACTTCTTGATCTCCACTATGATGAATTCCTGCCTCTGCAGAGCCTGCTTTCTGACCTTCTGCTTGACGGGCCGCGCATGAGGACAGACAGCTAGGTGGTGCTCAATCACCTCCCGGGGATGTCGGATTCTTGCCACGCAAACACGTCGACATTCGCCCGTAGGAAGGTGACGAGCGCGCCTTCCTATTTGCTGTCGAGGGTGGAGCCTTTGGTGAAGGCCCCTCCCGTGCCATCCTCCCTGACGGGCACCTTCTTGGTCTGCGGAGGCTCAGCTCTGGATTTCTTGCTCTTGTTGGTAGCGCTCTCTGGCACGTCCTCGACGGTAGCACAACACTCCGAGGAGGTGCGCTTGCCGGAGTGGGTGCGAGAGGCCCTGTCGGGCTTCTTCTTCCCTCCCGGGCCTTCAGCCGCAGGAGCAGGCGCCTTGACGGTAGCTGCTGCAACTGCTTCCCGGTGGAGTTGGTCGGCACACATCAGCGCGTCCTTCTTGTCGGAGGGGACGGAGATGATGGTCAACGGCCCGGGCATCTTTAGCATGTTGTAGGCGTAGTGTGATGCCGCCATGAACTTGGCTAGTGTCGGGCGGCCGAGGATCCCGTTGTAGGGCAAGGGGATCTCGGGCACGTCGAAGATGATCCTCTCCGTTCTGTAGTTCAACTCTCCTCCAAATGTCACGGGCAGCGTGACCTTCCCCTTCGGCTGGCTCCTCCTCGGATTGACCCCATGAAACGTGCCGTTTCCTTAAGGTCTCCATCAGGAATTTGTAGCCTTTTGATCACGACAGGCGAGATCAAGTTCAGGCCGGCCCCACCGTCAACCAACATCTTGTTCACCTTGAGGTTGCGTATCGTTGGCGAGACCAACAATGGCAAACACCCAACCGCGGTTGTGCGGTCAGGGTGGTCCTCGGCGTCAAAGGTGAGGGGCGTGCTGGACCACTTCAGCGGCTTCTGAGCGTCGAACGATGGCTCCGCTGCTGTAATCTCACGCGCCCACTATTTAAGCTGGGGGTGAGAAGTATGCAACGAGGCGCCACCATCGACGCACATGGCCTCCATAGCCTTCTGGAACTCTTGCTCACCGGACTCGTCGTCCTCGTCGTGATCATCGTCTTCTTGTTTCTTGTCACGGCCCTGGGCGGGCCTCTCTTGCTGGTTGTCCTTGCCGCCGCGGCCTCCTTGGCCGCCACGCTTCTTGCCGGATCCCTCGGCACCATCCTGGTCCTTCTCCTTGTCCCACCTCTCATACTCAGCTTTTTGCTTCTCAGCAAGCAGCTCGACTTGTCGGCAGTTCTGGAGGTCGTGGCCCTTGGTGCGGTGGATCTTGCAGTATTGCTTGCCGGAGCTTCCTGGCTTGTCGGCAGCTGCTAAGGCCCGGCAAACGGCGCACCCGGCAATCTCCTTGCCGAGGCCGTCTGCCCTGACCTTCTTGGCAGTGCCGATGTCGTCAGACCCCTCGAGAGCAAGTACGGCCTTGCCCTTGCGTTTCCTGTTGCGACGCCGACCCTTCTTCGTCGGGGTGGCGGCATCTTCGTCAGTGGTGTCGGTTTCCGCGCAGGCGTCTTCGCCGGGGTACTTCCTTCCCTCTTCGGCCCGGGCGCACCTATGGGCCAGAACATAGAGCTTGGCCACATCCTTAACCTTGGTCATTGCCAGCTCTTCGCGCATCTTGCGGTTGCGCACGTTCTGATGGAACGCGCTGGTCACAGCGGCGTGATGAACGTCGGGGATGTTGTACTGCACCCGGCCGAATCTCTGGATGTACTTGCGCAGGGTTTCCCCTTCCTTCTGGGGGAATGATATGCAGATCACTGGCCTGGCCATGAGCTTGGTGGCCTCCTGTGAAGGCGCCAACGAACTCATGGCACAGATCCGACCAAGAAGAAATGGAATCCGCCGGCAAGTGCATCAACCAAGACATAACATTGGGCTTTAGTGCCAGCGGGAAGTAGTTGTCAAGCACCTTGTCGTCGCGAGATCCAGCAGCCTGCATCGCGATGGAGTAGATGCTCAGGAACTCGGACGGATGGGTCTTGCCAGTGTACTTCTCGCCGACGTCTGGCTTGAATGTGCGGTGGGACGACCACTGGAACTGCCGCAGCTCACGGGTGAAGGCCGGGCAGCCCACCTCGTAAGGTAGGCCGCCGGAGCCCCCCGGTGCTGGGTGGTCCATAGCGGGTCCCGCCCGCCTCTCCGACTGGTGGCGTGTATCGCGCCGGCACGCGATGGTGGTCCGAGCATCTTCGTGAGCTCGTTCTCGAAGAACTTGGGCTAGTCGTGGTGGGTCCGCGGGTCGGATGACGCTATAGAGATGTTATCACAAGCGTCGTCACGACGGGCAGACGCCCGCGGCGGCTGGCGACGAGGAGGAGAGTGCACCATGGCTGCAGCTCCCCCGGTCCTCCCAGCGCCAGCACGTGGTGGCTCGGTGGAGCTCCGACCCAAGGGCCCCGCCGGTCGCGGATCGTCTTTGTTGGTGACGGCGATGAGGCTCCGGATGGTGGCCCTCCACTCGTAAAGATTCTCTGCAGTAGGAGGGAAGTCGAGGAGCAGCTGCGCGCGCGCCAAAGCTTCCGCTGGCATGGGCGGCGGCGACAGCTGCGTGGATCGCGGCGCGCTTCGACTTCTAACTATGTTAGAAGGAGCTCCGTTACGACCCAGCGGCTGCGTGCCATTTTCGCCAGCACTTCGGCGGGCATGCTGAACCCCTTCATCTCGCGGATGACGCACAAGGCTCTTCCCACGGCGGTGCCCAGGGTCACCAGCGTGGTGACGCTGCTCGGCGCGCACACCATGGGAAGAGCGCGCAGTGGTCGCCGGTGTGGGCGTCTTGGAGGTCGTTGCGCCGCCCGGAGGTGGCACAACAACACCCCGGGAGGGCCCCGCGCCACCTGCGGTGGGCCCAGCTCTATCTCTTCATCTGGCGACGTGCGGCTGGTCGTCTGGCACGCGAACGACGCTGCTCGCCAGGCTCTGACTGCCAAGGCGATGCTGGTGCTCGCGGACCGCGGCCCGGGTCCTGTCCGCGACCGGTCCACTGCTCGCCCGCACTGGCAGGGACTGTTCGGCTCCCAATGAGCCGATCGCTGTGGCCGTCTTCTTCTTAGGAGCCATGGCGATGAAGAACAGCTAGGCTAACTACTAGACCAGATTCTCGCAATTGCGCCCCCTACCTAGTGCGCCAAGGATGTCGGGGAAAACGACACATATGGGATCACAAGAATCCCTAGTACGGTTGCCGGGGCGCAGGGTTGCGAGAAGAGTAGGATTAGTAACCAGCACAAGGATCGTTTACCCAGGTTCGGGCCGCGAGGATGCGTTTAACCCTAGTCCTCCTTTGGTGGGTGTATTTCAGAGAGTTCTTGAGCTCTCGAACTAGCTGTGGTGAGTGCGTCGTTCCAAACAGCCGAATCCTTCTCCAGTATGCCATGGGCCTCCTTTTATAGTCGAAAGGGGTTGCCACAGTGGCACACAGGAGGTGGAAAGGCGCACAGTGCTATGAGCTTATCGCTCGTATTACAGGACAAGACGCATTTAATGCGTAGCTTAGGTGTCCCCTTGCTTTATTGGGGACGGGGGCGAGGCCCGTCCCGTCCGTCGCCGCTCCTCCTTGCTTCGACACACGCCCTGGCCAGCGACGCATGCGACGCCACATAGGCAGGCAGGCAGCTGAGGTGGCGCGGTGGTGGATCCTCCACGAAGATCTGCATGCCGCCATACAGGCGCTTGTTGAGTTGGCCTGGGAGCTGCATGTTGCCACGCAGGTGCCCGCCCAGCTAATTGGGCTGGCAGCTGCATGTGAACGGCGGTGGAAACTTGGTTGGCGCGGGCCTGGCAGTGGCCCTGCTGTCATCTTTGGCGAGGGCCTTGCCGGGTGGCCCGGCAAGGGTTTTGCCGTGGCGCACTGTCGTCCCCGGCAAGGATCTTGCCGAGGGTCTCGTGGCCTTCCTTGGCAAGGATCTTGCCGAGGATCGTCGTCTTCTAATCCTCACCTGATCTTGGGTGTTCCTTGTCTTCACAAAGATCTGCATGCCACCATGGAGGTGCCTCCCGAGCCCTGTCCCAACGTGATGTTGGAGACCGTGGGCTCAAGGGTGGCTCGCTGTTTTGGTGTGGGGCGAGCTGCCTCGGCAAGGGTCTTGCCGATGCTGCTGAGGCTGCCCCGGCAAGGGTCTTGCCGGGGGAACCTGCTTCGTCCCTCTGCTCTTTGTGGTCTTGGTCTTGGCCTTGGCGTTCCTCTGGTTATCTTGGGCTTCGGTCTTACCTTGGCTCACCTCCCCTCTTCTGCTTGGTGTGACCGTGGGCGCGGCTCCGACTGCCTGTGCACAGGTAAAGGGGTACAAAAGTGCGCCCCTCCTTTTGTACACCGACAGGAGCCCCCAGGCTTGGGCCACACATAAGCGCGACACGTTGTTGGGCCAGGCCCGAAACGTTGCGCGGGCAGGCCGGGCGGTTTTTACCGTGGTAAGACTTTTTGCGTGCTGCGCTTCCCACGACCCGCGCGCGCGGCGTGGCGTGGAGGGGTGCGCGTGACATGGGCGACATGGATGGGGCGGTTTCCACACGCATGCGTCACATCACAGTAAAGAGGCGGCTCGCGCCTTCCCCGTAAAAAGAGGGAGGCGTGGAGGCGCGGCTCATTTACTGAATGGCGCCGGGTCGCGGTCTTCAAGGCATCCATTCCCCATGATCACGGGGTGGGGAGAGGTCGCTTCACCCGTCCCCTCGGTTCTGCACGTCCGCCACGCGTCCTTCATGCGCCTGGGGTGGCAAGTGGTGGAGGCGGGAAACCGGGCCGTCGCTGGTTGGGGCAGCGGGTCGGTCCCGATTCCCTGCGCCTCTGGTGGCTGGCTTGGCCGAGCGGGGCGGCCGAGCCCCGACCCCGCCCCTTTATAAAGAGGGGGGACGGGGAAGGCATCCCGCACATCTTCTGTCATCTATCTCCTCTCGCTTCTGCTTCTCCCTTTCACTCGCCATGGAGAAGGGGACCCCTGGTCCCTTGACGGTGGCGGCGAGGGTCGCCGCTCGACAACGCGTCCCTCCTCCTCCTGAGCCTGCGGTGGTGGAACCGGCCGCGAGGGGAAGGGGCCGGGGCAGAGGTCGTAGTGCTTGGGGAAGAGGAGGACGGGGCGGCGCGCCGGCTTCGCCCCCGCCAATAATGCCTTTCCCGATGGAAGGCCATGTTGGAGACTAGCCCGCGAGTTCTTCATCAGGCTGCGCCGGCCTCCGCGTCGCCGTCTTCGTCTTCCCACCCCGTTTGCTCGGGAGATGGAGCGTGACCCGCCCCAATCCCTCAGATTGCACATGAGGGGTTGTGGGAATGGGGGCACGCGGGTCGACGTCGACTTCCCGGCTCCTCGGGTCATGTACCTCCGTCTTGGATGGAAGACGTTCGCCCGCATCCATAGCCTCACGGCGGGGCTCGTCATCTACTTCAAATTAATAGAGGACGGCCTGCTCTCCGTCAAGGTCTTCGAAGACTTCGAACCTCGCCTGAAGTGCTGCGTGGAGAGCTCCTCCGACGGAGATTCCGACGATGGAAGCTCTTCCTCAAGCGAAAGTGATGAGTAGGAAAGCGGGGCAGATGACGGGGATGAGTCCGACTAGGCGTCGGACGCCCCGCGCCTAGGCGGGTGCGGCAGCAGCAGCATCTGCACCTGGCCGCTCCTCCGGCAGAGTTTTGCCGGGGTGGGGCCAGCTCCTTGAACTTCTCGGGGCCGTCTCCTTGGGCGGCTGGCGTTGGGAGGTTGCGGAAGAGGAAGAGGGCGGGCGGCAAGGCTGTCAACTCGTAGTACGCGGGCACCGACGCCTTCGTCGCGTACTGCCGGTCCTGCCGCCTCGTCTTCCAGCTCCTTTCCCGGCACCGTCATCACCGGCCCACCCGTGGGCAGCCACCGAGGTGTTCTCTTGGTGCTTTCTGCTGCTCGTAGCTCACCTAGGCGCCCCTTTTGCCCTCTCGCCTCCTTGACCTGCCTCCCGAGGAGAGGGACATGAAAGGGATCACGGGCATCTTATCTCTTTTCTAATCTGTAAGCCTTCGGGCCTTGTTCTAATTTAAAGCTTGTAATTCCCCTTGTTCATGTTTTTCATTCCGTACGGACTGTACCTGTGTGGGATGCTTTTAATGAAAAAAGGATGTTTGCCGGGTTTTTCGTTCGTGGGCAGACCCTGCGACAAGGAAAGAATCCTTGTTACAATTTAAGATAAACGTTTTCACCCGGCAATAGGCCTTGCCGTCCCCCTACTTCGCTCGACCATTCTCGCGCCTTGGCAGAGGCAGGGATGAAGCGGGCTTAGGCTCCTCGTTCTACTTCCTTGCCACCGCGACTACAACCAAATCCGGGCCCAGGAGATAATCCTTGGGTATAGAAAGGGGAGCACGGTGGCCTAGAAATAAAACGAGGTTTCACATATCCCAGTTCCGTTCCGAAATGCATGGTAGAGGATGAAAGACTTATCTGGATCTGCAGCCCCCGGCAACCTTGTCTGGCCGCGGTTGGATCCTTGCAGCCCCCGGTAACTCTGGTTTGCCGGGGTCGGGACGCCGGTCCATTTCCTTTCTTCCAAGTAGCTCAGCAGAAATGCTCATGTGCCCTGCGAACCAAAGGGGGACAGAAAAGAAATAGATAGACGCGCACTCGACCTCTAGGCTAGGGGTTAGTCGCCGCTAAGCACTATCAACGCTAACCAAGGAAGAGACTCGACCTAGCATGCATGCTATAACTTAGGGCGCCAACGCTTCATTTATTTATGCTCAGGGTCTGCGCCTAGCTTCATACGAAGGGTTACATGCCTTGCCAGCAAAGCTTGTACAAAAGGTGGCTTGCCGGGAGGCCTTATGGGTAAAACTTGTGAAGATGCTCGATGTTCCAGGTGTTGCTCACTGGGACAGCATCTTCGGTCTCCAGGCGGACTGCGCCGGGCCTGGTTACTCGTATTACCCGATAAGGGCCTTCCCACTTTGGCGTCAACTTGTCGGAGTTCTTGGCCGACTGAACGCGCCGAAGAACAAGGTCGCCTTCATCAAAGCTTCGGGCATGAACCTTGCGGCTATGGTAGCGGCGCAAGGCTTGCTGGTATCGTGCTGCTCTCACAGCCACCCGAAGACGATCTTCCTCAAGGAGCGTCGCGTCATCTTGACGCAACTGCTCTTGCTCAAGCTCATCATAAGCGAGCACTCGAGGTGACCCATATATGAGTTCCGTGGGGAGAACTGCCTCCGCCCCATATACTAGGGCAAAGGGTGTCTGGCTGGTGGCTCGATTTGGCATCGTCCTGACCGACCAAAGAACCGCCGGCAATTCATCAATCCAGTGCCTTCCGCTCTTGCGCAGCTTGTCAAAAGTGTTTGTTCTTAGGCCTCGCAACACTTCAGCATTTGCCCTCTCCGCTTGGCTGTTGCTCCATGGGTGTGCCACAGAAGCAAAACAGACCTTGGATATATTGCATGAAGGTGTGGCTTGTGAACTGCGTGCCGTTGTCGGTGATGACTCTGTTTGGCACACCAAGACGGCAGACTAGTCCCTTGAAAAACTTGACAGCTGACTGAGCAGTCACCTTTCTCACTGCTTCCACCTCCGGCCACTTTGTGAACTTGTCGATTGCAACATACAAGTACTCAAAGCCCCCGACAGCACGGGGGAAAGGGCCCAGTATGTCGAGCCCCCAGACCGAGAATGTCCAGGAGAGAGGGATTGTTTGAAGGGCTTAAGCTGGTTGATGAAGCTTCTTTGAATGGAACTGACACGCTTCACACTTGGTTACTAGTGTCGTCGCATCCTGGAGGGCGGTAGGCCAGAAGAAACCTTGCTGGCACGCCTTTCCGGCATGGGCCCTCGACCCTATGTGGGAGCCACATATGCCTCCATGTATCTCTGCCAACAGCTCCAGTCCTTCCTCCCGGGGGATGCACTTCAATTTCACGCCATTCGGCCTTCTCCTGTACAGGACGTCATCGATGAACTGGTACAGGGCGGACTGACGGGCAACTTTCTCCGCTTCTTCCTGCTCCTCAGGAAGCTCCCCTGTTTGGAGGAAGTGGACGGTATGCTGCGCCCATGCCGGAGCCTGGGGCTCGACGGCAAGGACCAAAGGAATCTCTTCCGCCATGGGAGTGGCTGTCTCTACGGCCAGGGCTTGACGCCCTGCCAGAGCTAGTTGCTCTTGGGCAGGCTCAGCGTCTGCGGCAGCACCCTTGCCGGCAGCCCTAGGGGGCTCAGTAGGAAAGTACTTGCCGGGACCTGACTTCCGCCGCTTGTTCTGCCCCTGTTGACTGTTCGACGGATAGTTGAGGTAACTGGAGCAAATAGGTACCTGGTTCCACAGGTAGCTTGAATGCGGCACGCTTTGACAGGTAATCGGCGATGTCGTTCTCCATTCAGGGGACGTGCTCCACTTGGATACCGTCAAAGCGTTCCTCCAGCTTCCTACCTCATCTACGTAAGCCTCCATCAATGGGCTCTGATAAGCCTTCTTGACCTGTCTGACAACGAGCTGCGAGTCACCCCTGATGATGAGCTTCTTAACCCCGAGGTCTGCCGCTATCCTCAGACCGGCGAGCAATCCATCATACTCAGCAGTGTTGTCGGTGGACATCTCCCTGGGGAAGTGCATCTGGATCACGTACTTGAGGTGCATTCCGGTGGGTGCGACGAGCAGCACACCGGCACCGGCGCCTTGCAGCGAGAAAGCCCCATCAAAGTACATGATCCAGTCGTGGTCTGCTTCCTTGCCGGGGAGAGTGGTCTCCTGGATTTCTTCGTCAGGCGTCGAGGTCCATTCTGCAATGAACTCCGCCAAGACTCTACTCTGGATTGTCGAGGTACTTTCAAACTTCAAACCAAAACTTGATAACTCCAAGGCCCATTCCACAATCCTTCGGGTTGCATCTGGGTTATGCAGTATCCGCTGCAATGGGAGGCGGGTGACGACAGTGTTCTCGTGGCCTTGGAAGTAATGACGCTGCTTCCTCGAGGCCATAAGGAGGCCGAAGAGCAATTTTTGCACACCGGAATACCTCGACCTAGCCCCCTGCAAGAGGGAGCTGACAAAGTAAACGGGTGCTGCATCATCTTCTTCTTCCGCACCACCTCACTCGACCGCGTGGGCACTGCCTTGGTGGCATCAGACTCTGCCGGGGGCCTCGCCTTGCCGGCACTAGGCCCTGCCGGGGGAATCTTTGGCTTGCCATCAGCTGGTTCTGCCGCCGTCACTGCCTCCTCGTCGACCTCCCTCTGTGCCACCAGTGCGGCGCTGACCACTTGATTCGTCGCCGCCAGATACAGGAGCAACGACTCTTGTGGTTTAGGCGCAACCAGTATTGGCGTGGAGGAAAGGTATTTCTTCTGATCCTGCAATGCTGCCTCGTCTTCTGGGGTCCACTCCATTGGGCCTGCCTTCTTCAAGACTTTGAAGAAAGGGAGGGCGCGCTCGGCGGACTTGGAGATGAATCGGCTCATGGCGGCGATGCGGCCGGTGAGCCGACGCACATCCTTGATTCGCTTGGGCGCCTCAATCTGCTCAATAGCTTTGATTTTGTCTAGGTTTGCATCGATCCCGCGCTGTGACACAAAGAACCCGAGAAGCTTGCCGGACGGAACACCGAAGACACACTTCTCAGGGTTCAGCTTGAGGTTGATCTTGCGCAGGTTGGCAAATGTCTCTTCCAGATCTTGCACAAGAGTTGGCCCATCCTTGGTTTTGACCACTATGTCATCCATGTATGCCTCCATATTTCTATGGAGCTGAGGTTCAAAACCAATTTGGACTGCTCTTGCAAACATCGAGCCAGCACTCTTCAACCCGAAAGGCATCCGTAAAAAGCAAGACGTACCACATGGGGTGATGAATGTTGTCTTTCTTCATCCTCTATTGTCATGAAGATTTGGTGGTAGCCCGAGTAGGCGTCGATGAATGATAACAGATCACACCCGGCTGTGGAGTCAACAATCTGGTCGATGCGCGGCAACGGGAAGGGGTCCTTAGGACAAGCCTTATTGATATCTGTGTAATCAATACACAACCTCCACTTCCCATTCGCCATGCGCACTACTACTGGATTGGACAACCACGTCGGGTGGAGCACTCCTCTCACCAAACCTGCCGCTTCCAACTTCCTGATCTCCTCTATGATGAATTCCTGCCTCTGCAGAGCCTGCTTTCTGTCCTTCTGCTTGATGGGCCGCGCATGAGGACAGACAGCTAGGTGGTGTTCAATCACCTCCCTGGGAACACCGGGGATGTCGGATGCTTGCCATGCAAACACGTCGACATTCGCCCGCAGGAAGGTGACGAGCGCGCCTTCCTATTTGCAGTAGAGGGTGGAGCCTATGGTGAAGGCGCCTCCCGTGCCATCCTCCCTGACGGGCACCTTCTTGGTCTGCGGCGGCTCAGCTCTGGATTTCTTGCTCTTGTCGGTAGAGCTCTCTGGCATGTCCTCGATGGTAGCACAACGCTCCGAGGGGGTGCGCTTGCCGGAGTGGGTGCGAGAGGCCCTGCTGGGCTTCTTCTTCCTTCGCGGGCCTTCAGCGGCGGGAGCAGTTGCCTTGACGGCAGCTGCTACAACTGCTTCCCGGTAGAGTTGGTCGGCGCAGATCAGCGCGTCCTTCTTGTCGGAGGGGACGGAGATGATGGTCAACGGCACGGGCATCTTTAGCATGTTGTAGGCGTAGTGTGATGCCGCCATGAACTTGGCTAGTGCCGGGCGGCCGAGGATCCCGTTGTAGGGCAAGGGGATCTCGGCCACGTCGAAGATAATCCTCTCCGTTCTATAGTTCAACTCTCCTCCAAACGTCACGGGCAGCGTGGCCTTCCCCTTCGGCTGACTCCTCCCCGGATTGACCCCTTGAAATGTGCCCGTTTCCTTGAGGTCTCCATCAGGAATTTGCAGCCTTTTGATCATGACAGGCGAGATCAAGTTCAGGCCGGCCCCGCTGTCAACCAACATCTTGTTCACCTTGAGGTTGCGTATCGTTGGCGAGACCAACAATGGCAAACACCCAACCGCGGTTGTGCGGTCAGGGTGGTCCTCGGCGTCAAAGATGAGGGGCGTGCTGGACCACTTCAGCGGCTTCTGAACGTCGAACGACGGCTCCGCTGCTGTAATCTCACGCGCCCACTGTTTAAGCTGGCGGTGAGAAGTATGCAACGAGGTGCCACCATCGAAGCACATGGCCTCCGTAGCCTTCTGGAACTCTTGCTCACCGGACTCGTCGTCCTCGTCGTGATCATCGTCTTCTTGTTTCTTGTCACGGCCCCGGGCGGGCCTATCTTGCTGGTTGTCCTTGCCGCGGTGGCCTCCTTGGCTGCCACGCTTCTTGCCGGATCCCTCGGCACCATCCTGGTCCTTCTCCTTGTCCCTCCTCTTGTACCCAGCTTTTTGCTTATCAGTAAGTAGCTCGACTTGTCGGCAGTTCTGGAGGTTGTGGCCCTTGCTGTGGTGGATCTTGCAGTATTGCTTGCCGGAGCTTCTTGGCTTGTCGACAGCTACTAAGGCCCGGCAAGCGGCGCACCCGGCAATCTCCTTGCCGGGGCCGTCTGCCCTAACCTTCTTGGCAGCGCCGGTGTCGTCAGACCCCTCGACGGCAAGTCCGGCCTTGCCCTTGCGTTTCCTGTTGCGACGCCGGCCCTTCTTCGTCGGGGTGGCGGCATCTTCGTCAGTGGTGTCAGTTTCCGTGCCGGCGTCTTCGCCGGGGTACTTCCTTCCCTCTTTGGCCCGGGCGCACCTATCGGCCAGAACTTAGAGGTCGGCCACATCCTTAACCTTGGTCATCGCCAGCTCTTCGCGCATCTTGCGGTTGCGCACGTTCTGATGGAACGCGCTGATCACAGCGGCGTGATCAACGTCGGGGATGTTGTACTGCACCCGGCTGAATCTCTGGATATACTTGCGCAGGGTTTCCCCTTCCTTCTGGGAATGATATGCAGATCACTGGCCTGACCATGAACTTGGTGGCCTCCTGTGAAGGCGCCAACGAACTCATGGCACAGATCTGACCAAGAAGAAATGTAATCCGCCGGCAAGTGCATCAACCAATACATAACATTGGGCTTCAGTGCCGGCGGGAAGTAGTTGGCAAGCACCTTGTCGTCCCGAGCTCCGGCAGCCTGCATCGCGATGGTGTAGATGCTGAGGAACTCGGACGGATGGGTCTTGCCAGTGTACTTCTCGCCGACGTCTGGCTTGAACGTGCGGTGGGACGGCCACTGGAACTGCCACAGCTCACGGGTGAAGGCCGGGCAGCCCACCTCGTAAGGTAGGCCGCCGGAGCCCCCCGGTGCTGGGTGGTCCATAGCGGGTCCCTCCCGCTTGTCTGACTGGTGGTGTGTATCGCGCCGGTGCGCGATGGTGGTCCGAGCATCTTTGTGAGCTCGTTCTCGAAGAACTTGGCACTCGTCGCGGTGGGTCTGCGGGTCAGACGACGCTATAGAGATGTTATCACAAGCATTGTCACAATGGGCAGACGCCTGCGGCTGCTGGCGAGGAGGAGGAGAGTGCACCGTGGCCACAGCTCCCCCGGTCCTCCTAGCGCCAGCACGTGGTGGCTCGGTGGAGCGCCGACCCGAGGGCCCCGCCGGTCACGGATCGTCTTTGTTGGCGACGGCGACGAGGCTCCGGATGGTGGCCCTCCACTCGTCAAGCTTCTCCGCAGCAGGAGGCAGGTCGAGGAGCAGCTGCGCGTGCGCCAAAGTTTCCACTGGCGTGGGCGGCGGCGACAGCTACGTGGATCGCGGCGCGCTTCGACTTCTAACTATGTTAGAAGGAGCTCCGTTACGACCCAGCGGCTGCGTGCCATTTTCGCCAGCACTTCGGCGGGCATGCTGAACCCCTTCATCTCGCGGATGAAGCACAGGGCTCTTCCCACGGCGGTGGCCAGGCTCACCAGCGTGGTGACGCTGCTCGGCGCGCACACCATGGGAAGAGCGCGCAGTGGTCACCGGTGTGGCCGTCTTGGAGGTCGCTGCGCCGCCCGGAGGTGGCACAACAACAATCCTGGAGGGCCCCACGCCGCCTGCGGGGGGCCACTCAATCTCTGGATCTGGCGACGTGCAGTCGGTCGTCTGGCGCGCGAATGACGCCGCTCGGCAAGCTCTGACTGCCAGGGCGATGCTGGTGCTCGCGGACCGCGGCCCGGGTCCTGTCCGCGACCGGTCCACTGCTCATCCGCACTGGCACGGGCCGTTCGGCTCCCTACGAGCCGATCGCCGTGGCCGTCTTCTTCTTAGGAGCCATGGTGACGAAGAAATGCTAGGCTAACTACTAGACCAGATTCTCACAATTGCGCCCCCTACCTGGCGCGCCAAAGATGTCGGGGAAAACGACACCTATGGGATCACAAGAGTCCCTACTACGGTTGCCGGGGCGCAGGGTTGCGAGAAGAGCAGGATTAGTAACTAGCACAAGGATCGTTTACCCAGGTTCGGGCCACGAGGATGCGTAAAACCCTAGTCCTGCTTTGGTGGGTGTATTTCAGAGAGTTCTTGAGCTCTCGAACTAGTTCTGGTGAGTGCGTGGTTCCAAAGAGCCGATTCCTTCTCCAGTATGCCATGGGCCTCCTTTTATAGTCGAAAGGGGTTGCCACAGTGGCACACAGGAGGTGGAAAGGCGCACATTGCTATGAGCTTATCGCTCGTATTACAGTACAAGACGCATTTAATGCGTAGCTTAGGTGTCCCCTTGCTTTATTGGGGACGGGGGCGAGGCCCGTCCCGTCTGTCGTCACTCCTCCTTGCTTCGACACGCGCCATGGCCAGCGACGCATGTGGCGCCACGTAGGCAGGCAGGCAGCTGAGGTGGCGCGGTGGTGGAGCCTCCATGAACATCTGCATGCCGCCACCTAGGCGCTTGTTGAGTTGGCCTGGGAGCTGCATGTTGCCACGCAGGTGCCCGCCCAGCTGGTTGGGCTGGCAGCTGCATGTGAACGGCAGTGGAAACTTGGTTGGCACGGGCCTGGCAGTGGCCCTGCTGTAGTCTTTGGCGAGGGTCTTGCCGGGTGGCCCGACAAGGGTCTTGCCGCGGCGCGCTGTCGTCCCCGGCAAGGATCTTGCCGGGGGTCTCGTGGCCTTCCTCTACAAGGATCTTGCCAAGGATCGTCGTCTCCTAATCCTCACCTGATCTTGGGTGTTCCTTGTCTTCACAAAGATCTGCATGCCACCATGGAGGTGCCTCCCGAGCCCTGGCCCAATGTGATGGTTGAGACCGTGGGCTCAAGGGTGGCTCGCTCTGTTCGTGTGGGTCGAGCTGCCCCGGCAAGGGTCTTGCCGGGGCTGCTGAGGCTGCCCCGGCAAGGGTCTTGCCGGGGAACCTACTTCGTCCCTCTTCTCTTTGTGGTCTTGGCCTTGGTGTTGCTCTGGTTATCTTGGGCTTCGGTCTTACCTTGGCTCACCTCCCCTGTTCTGCTTGGTGTTACCGTGGGCGCGGCTCCGACTGCCCATGCACAGGTAAAGGGGTACAAAAGGGCACCCCTCCTTTTGTACACCGACACCGAGCGTGAAACTTATCTTGGCAGTCCAGGGCCGGTCCTTCGCGAGGCGCCAGACTCGTGTGTAGTCAGTGGTAGCATAACTAGGTCGGGCCCGTACGAGTCTCCTCCTCTTCCCCATGCTCTCCTTCATGCTTACGTCCTCAGGTCCTAGCCCTCGAGCGAGCTCAGCCGCCGCTGGTATGCCAGGTCGCGATGTCGTGGTCAGGGCCAGGGGGTGAGGGCCGGAGAGCTAGTAAGAGCTCCTGAGTCGCGATGCTCAGGAGCCCCCCTTTTAACGTGCAAGCGGATTACATGGGAGAAGAGGGAGCCCGCGGTGACGCCTGTCGTGGTCCTCATGTTGTTCCTGCAAGTCAGCACGAGGAAGGGCGCAGATTGCCATTATAATTGCCAGCCGGTCACTGGTCGCTCCGCAAGAGAATGAAGGCACTGAGGGCCTGGTAAGGTGGCGCGCGCGGCCATAGCTCGACCGCTCAGATTTGTCGATGTTGTAGGGACGTAACCAAGCACAAGCGTCGTGCCAGCGTGAGCAGCTCCCGTGGTAGGTGACTATCAAGTAGGTGATAGTCATAGATAGATTAAGCATGGAAAGCAAACTGGCTCAAGTAAACGCAGGGGAGATACATGCCACTTGGTCAGGCCCAAGCGGCTTGGGGATGATGCAGCCCGAGGGGCGCCCCCAGCAAGGTACCTAAAGACATAAAAAGGGATACATGCCGCAGGGACGGACCCACGCGGCCTGGGAATGATGCAGCCCTGAGGGCGCTCCCAGCTAAATAAACTTCGAAAATGTCACCTGGTTCCGTCGTAGAAGGGGTGTTGGGGCAGCTGAAGGTGCGCGGCGAAGGGGTTGCTCCTCACGAGCCACTAGGGCCCTGAGCCTCGAGAGGCTCTGGGGGTCTAGGCGGTTCCTGGAGGACCGTCTCTATCTCCGCCAAGACTGCGTGGTGCCTGGCCTCCTGAGCCGCCAGGACGCGCCGCAAGTTGCACTGGAAGGCGGATGCCATGCTCGGCAAGCCGAATGGCATGCGAATGTAGCTGTGCGGTGGACCCTCGCAGCGTCCCACGCGCGAAGACCAGAAGAACTCCTGAGACGCAGCCCTGTTGAGCCCTCGGACGTCGATACAGACGCGCAGCCCAGCATCCTCACCTGGATGGGGGGCTGCCCCAAGTGAGTGGCGATCGCCGCGCAGGGCCCTTGCATCCTGGAGTTCCTGAGTGGTCTTGGTAACGAACTCCTGAGCGCTGGGCGCTCCTTGCCCTGTGTTCTCCTGAGGGAAACGTGCCACAAAGCACGCCTCCAAATGGCGCCCGAGCGCCTCCCTCATAATGTTGTCAAGGTCTGAGGCCCTCCAGAAGAGAGCCCCCGAGCCCTGCCCGAGGAGGGCGCCGGGCGCGCCTTCCTATGCGATAGAGGGAGGCGCCCCAGGCACGGGCGCCGATCCTGTCGTGGCACCGCTTGAGGCGCCGCTCCCCTGAGGCCTTGTGCGGAGCAGCTTCTTCTTCTTCTTGGGGATGGCCTCAGGAGGGTACTCGCCCTTGCTGTCGGGGTCTTCGATTGCTGCAGCTTGGAAGGCACACTCGAGGGAGCATAGCGCATCTCTTTCTTCTTAGGGGACTGTGATGATTCCTCCGCTTCCTGGCATCTTCAGGACGTTCTAGCCATGGTGGGTCACTGCCATGAATTTGGCCAGGGCTGGATACCCGAGGATGGCATTGTATGGCAGACGGATATGGGCGATGTCGAAGTCGATGAGCTCGGTGCGGTAGTTGTCGCGCTGTCCGAAGGTGACTGGGAGGCGGACCTGTCCTATCGGGGTGGTGGAGCCATCGGTCACTCCTGAGAAAGGCTTGGTAGGCTGAAGCTGATCATAGGGCACTTCAAGGTTGTCGAACATCTCGACGGACAGGACATTAAGCCCTGCTCCACCGTCGATGAGGGTCTTGGTGACTTGCACGTTGCTGATGACGGGTGAACAGAGCATCGGGAGAGCGCCAGCGGTGGCCGCGCACTTGAGCTGGTCTGCCGAGCTGAAGGTGATGGATCACTTGGACCACCTGAGTGGGCGTGTGGCTTCGAGCTTGGGGAGGACCGCGTTCACCTCGCGAGCAAACTGCTTGAAGATACACTATGAGGCTGGGGCTTGAGCTCTGCCAAGATGCAGGCGATAGCACGCGGCTCCTGGAAGCCCCCAGCCCCCTCGTCTTGATGGTGGTCATCGTTCCTTCTTGGTGGTGGCGACAGTGGAGGAAGCCCAGCATTGCCCTGAGGACGGTCCTCACGAGGCTGATCCCTCCAGACTCCCTCGCGAGGCTGATCCTGCCAGTGCCAGTGGTCGCGCCACTCCTGGCGTGGGCCCGGTCGTCCAAGCGTCCTCCTCCATGTCCTTCTCCTCGGCCGTAGCCTCGGTCGTTGCGCTCGGGGAGTTGACCGAAGCGTCCATCGCGAATGGCCCTGAGCTCTTGACAATTGTTGGTGTTGTGGTTGTGAACGTTGTGGAAGGCGCAGAATGGTCGGCTGCTCTTGGATGACTCAGGCTGGTCCCTGCCGCACTTCGTGTCCGGCTCTGCCGCAAGCACGGCGACTCCCTTGCACTTCACGTCCTTGGCCTTGGCTTTCTTCTCCTCTAGGTCGGTAGCCGGGAGCTCGAGGAGGGAAAGGCGCCCTTCCTCGTCCCTTGCGCACTTGGTCGCCAGGTTGAATAGCTCCAGGGATGTGCACAGCTCCTCGTGGATGGCGACCTCCTCCTTCATCTTGACGTCGCAGACGCCATCGGAGAACGCAGAGATGATGGCCTTGTCCGTCACCTTGGGGATCTTGAGACAAACGTTGTTGAAGCGCTGGATGTCCTTCTGGAGGGTCTCCCCTGGCTGCTGCTTGACGCGGCGCCGGTCACCCGCGGCCGGAGGTCGGTCGCGAGTGCCCTGGAAGTTGGCAACAAAGCGGTCACGAATCTCGTTCCAGGAGGAAATCGAGCCTGGAGGCAGGTTTAGGAGCCACGGCCGTGCGCCATCCTTCAGAGCCATGGGGAACCAGTTCGCCATGACTTTCTCGTCGCCGTTGGCCACCTCGAAGCTTAGCTCGTAGAGCTGCAGGAACTCCGCGGTGTCGGGGGTGCCGTCGTAGCATGGAGGCAGGTCTGGCTTGAACTTGGTCGACCATGCAACGCTACGCAGCTCAAGGGTGAAGGTGCGGCAGCCCGCGATGGCCACCAGGACCCTTTGCTGATGTGGAGCCTGGCCTTGATGCCCGCGCGCCGCCACCACAGGCGGCGCACGGTCTTGTCGTAGCGGCGCTGGGAGCGCGGGAGCGTTTTCTTGTGGACGAGGAACTTCTTGGCAGCTTCCTTCTTCACGCACGGGCGCCCGACGCGGTGGATCACGACGGGGGGGCGCACGCCTTGGCACCAGGACGCCGTCTTAGGGCAGAGGTGGTGAAGGTGCTCCATGAGCCACGTCACCTGCAGCTGGCGGAGGGCAAGGCAGCGAGAGGGACGGCACAGGGGAGCCCCCTGCAACGCTGACAAGCTCGGCGATGCGGTCGAGCCAGTCCTCGTAGAGGTTGTCGATGGGGCGGTAGCGCAGGAGTTCACGCGCCATGCACAACGCGGCCTGCGCATCCGTGGGAGCGCGACAGGCATGGGACGATGAGCCGGCCGGAGTCAGCGACGGAGTGGCGGTGCGGTCGTCTTGCCGCACTGAGGGGTGCAGCGAGGACGCTTGCTGCTCGTTCCCTGCCGGGCTGGCGGCGGCGTTGGCGTAGGTGACGGAGAAAAACGGGGCGGCCCGCCGACAGGAGCGGTCTGAGCGACGTGGGCGGCGAGGGTGGCCTGGTGCTCAGCGCGAGCTCGGCGACCGTCCGCCATGGAGACGACGAAGCGACGGGACGCGGATCCACGGAAGGAATGCTTCGGCGCACCCCTACCTGGCGCGCCAAATGTCAGATGTCGGGTTCCGGTAAAACCCTCAAGGTTCCAATACTGGGGTGCACGCGAAGATCTCCCCCTACGAAATCACGCCCTTAACCTCACCAGGATCTCTAAGCTTAGCTCGACGAACTCGCAGCACAAGAGACACAAGATTTATACTGATTCGGGCCACTGTTTTGGTGTAATACCCTACTCCAGTGTTGTAACACCCCAAAATTTTTACCTTGTTTTATTAATTAAAATTTTGCCAGGAAATTAAATTTTTATTTTCTGGATTTATCTTTAGATTTCAGAGCCTCTCTCCTTTAATATTGTGGACTTTTTACCCCAAGTGAAAACTTGCCAAAAATATTATTGGACTTGTATACCCTCTCAAGAAAACATTGCTTTTATCAGTGGATTTATTTGCATAATTGTTTTTCCTGAGCTTTATTCTTTTAAAAAATGATTTTTATAAGCTTTAGAGCCTCATTTGCACTACAACCCTTTCAAATACTTCTTTAAAATTCCAACCAAAATTTGGAGATGTCATGTGATGTTCCCACATCACTTTTATGCAAAAATCTCTTTTAGTCATTTGGAGATTTTGAGCCCTACCTCAAGTTTTCAAATCTGGTCCAGTTTGTAATTTGCACTACAACCTATTTAAATATTCCTTTAAAACTTCCACCAAAATTAGGGGAGGTCAGTAGGAGTATATAATTAAACTTTATGCAAAAAACTATTGAGTGTGCTTTGAAAAATTTGAGCAAATCATCCTCTTTTGCTCTCTGGTTCAGTTTGGCATTTTCTACTGCAACCATATTTTAACTTGCCCTTTTACTCATGACTCTTTTTCCTACTTATAGACCACCCTGCAAAACCCTTAAGCCCAGGAGAGTGGACCCATTGGAGTATGTTTGGTCCATGAAATGATGCCCTTTTCCTTTTGTCTAGTATTGGTTTTCTCAAAAACTTGCACTAACAAGTTTCTGTTTTTGCCAACCTAACCTTACCACCTTCTTTAGCATCTAAAGAGACTATGATCTGGAGTTTTTGGCCACCCCAAGAGATGCCTAGATGCCCATGACATTCTGTCGAGCACTTTGTGTGCATGGCCAAATTTGGCATGATTTTTAGTTGGCATTGTGAGCTTGATCCTCTGACCTAACTAACTTGTCCACTAAGCTCCTAGCTAACCCTAACCCAGGCCTGTTAACTACCAGCATCATCCGAGCTCTCTAGCATGCACTGGCATTTCGTCAAGCACCTGGCGTGCATGCGCTGGGCGCGCCCAGAACGCGCGTTTTGCACGTGCGTGCGCACGGGTCGCCGCGTCCCGCCCCTGGCCCTTGCTCGCCTACAGAGCCACGCCCGTCCTCATCCACACACCAGAGCGCTCCAAGCCCTCCCCTGGCGCCCTATAGCGCCACCGTCAGAGCCCCTTGGCGGCACGCCGGCGTCGACAGCAGGTCTCTGCCATGGACGGCGCCGCCCAAGCCACACGCACGCGCCAGCTGCCCCCTGGAACAGCTCGAGCTCATCCGCAAGCTCGTCGGCACGCGCTCGTCGCCGCAACGTCGCCCTGCAGCTACAGAACGGCGGTTCGCCGTTCTTATCCACGGCCGCCGCGGGAACCAACCTTGGCCGCCTATAAGAGGAGCCCCGAGCTCGTCCAGTCACTCAGGCAAGCTCAAGCCACCCACCTAGCGCTCCCATAGCCTGCAATCGACCAAGGAAGGCCGTCTTCCCCCTCTCCGGTCAGCTCGGTCGCCGCCACGTTCCGGTCCCGCTCATCGCAACCAGAGCCTCCCCCGTCCGTCTGGAGCCACCGTTCAACTCCCCTGAACCTTGCGGAGCCACCCCACCTCTCAAACACGATCGGGAACCACCGTAGCTCTAGTCCCCAAAACCTCCCGAAGCCACCTCCGCCGTGGAGGTCGCCGCCGGCGACTCCCTCCACCCCCGCCAACCTAGCGACCACCGGGAGGACCGCCCTGGACTGGCAAATCCATCCCTGCCCCCGGGGCCCCGTGGGGAGCTGCCGTTTGCCGGCGTCGATCACCGGAGCCCGCCACCACTCGGACAGAGGAGGAGGGAGGCGCGGGCGACTGGTCAAACCTGACCAGTGGGCCCCCTGGACCCACTGTCAGTGACCCCGAGCCGGCCCGCACTGTTTTAAGTGGAGGCGTAAAGCCCGAAGTACGTGTGCCCCTCTCGAAAGCGTATTTCGTCTGAAACGTTTTCTTTTCTGTTTTATTTTAAAATCAGATTTTGACTGAAACTTTGACTGGCTATATCTTTTTAAATAAAACTCCAAATGAATTATTTCTTTTTCCTACCTCTCTCAAATTCCACCTAGTTTATTTTAAGATTTATTTCGAAAATATCTAGGACTACTTTTTGAGCTGTTTTTAAAGTATGTGTTATTTGAATATTTTTGAAAATAGGAATCTGGAGGGGAGATTATAACTTTCGAAAGTTTTGGAGTGCACCTCACCCCTCCACACCTTGGAGGCAAGCATTTTAAACTCAGATAGCATACAAGTTGGGTGCTGTTTTGCTAGAATATTCTAGAACTCCATCATTTATGCTAATGTGGAGTGGTGTTATTTTATGTGGAATCATACTCATGCATATAAGGACATGGTGAAAATCTTTTCTGTTATGTATGTGACATTGGTGACAATAGCTACTTCTCATGCCACATGTGCCTGATGATAGTTCGGAGGGAGTCCGAAAGGAGGTTATGTTTCGGTGAACACAACCCCGTGACTGACGTCTCGTTGTGGCGAGAATGTGCAGTAAGGCATGATGGGGCATGAGGGGTGGTGACCCTGTCGGGAAACTATGAAGAACATTGCTATCCTACCATGCAGGGAATACTTAAACCTCCTGAGTCGGCCGTAGAGCGAGTCTTGTTCCGGTAACCTCCCATACTTGTTTCGTACTACCACTTGTCCCTGCCATAGGTAGGGTACGGTTCAGTAAGTTGTCAACCCCTTTCTAGCACAGACCGTACAGAGAGGCCATGGTGGAAGATACCGGCTGCATCCGGTAGGCATGCCACCTGGTCCGGGGGCATGGGTGTTTTCGGTTGGAGCCAAGGGGGTAGTTTTGGGGAACGTAGTAATTTCAAAAATTTCCCTACGCACACGCAAGATCATGGTGATGCATAGCAAACGAGAGGGGACAGTGTTGTCCGTACCCTCGTAGACCGACAGCGGAAGCGTTATCACAACGCGGTTGATGTAGTCGTACGTCTTCACGATCTGACCGATCAAGTACCGAACGTACGGCACCTCCAAGTTCTACACACGTTCAGCTCGATGACGTCCCTCGAACTCCGATCCAGCCGAGTGTTGAGGGAGAGTTTCGTCAGCACGACGGCGTGGTGACGATGATGACGTTCCACCGACGCAGGGCTTCGCCTAAGCTCCGCGACGGTATTATCGAGGTGTAATCTGGTGGAGGGGGGCACCGCACACGGCTAAAATATCGTATATCAAGTGTGTCTAGAGGTGCCCCCCTCTCCTAGTCCAACTAGGACTCCTCCTGGGAGAGGGCGCACCACCTCCTGGCTGCTGCCCTCTCTCCCCTCAAGGCCCACTAAGGCCCAATACTTCCCCGGAGGGTTCCGGTAACCCTCCGGCACTCCGGTTTAATCCGAAACTTCTCCGGAACACTTCCGGTGTCCGAATATAGTCGTCCAATATATCAATCTTTACGTCTCGACCATTTCGAGACTCCTCGTCATGTCCGTGATCACATCCGGGACTCCAAACAACCTTCGGTACATCAAAACATATAAACTCATAATAAAACTGTCATCGTAACTTTAAGCGTGCGGACCCTTTGGGTTCGAGAACTATGTAGACATGACCGAGACACCTCTTCGGTCGATAACCAATAGCGGGACCTGGATGCCCATATTGGCTCCCACATATTTTACGAAGATCTTTATCGGTCAGACCGCATAACAACATACGTTGTTCCCTTTGTCATCGGTATGTTACTTGCCCGAGATTCGATCATCGGTATCTCGATACCTAGTTCAATCTCGTTACCGGCAAGTCTCTTTACTCGTTCCGTAATACATCATCCCGCAACTAACTCATTAGTCACAATGCTTGCAAGGCTTATAGTGATGTGCATTACCGAGTGGGCCCAGAGATACCTCTCCGACAATCGGAGTGACAAATCCTAATCTCGAAATACGCCAACCCAACAAGTACCTTTGGAGACACCTGTAGAGCACCTTTATAATCACCCAGTTACGTTGTGACGCTTGGTAGCAGACAAAGTGTTCCTCCGGTAAACGGGAGTTGCATAATCTCATTGTCATAGGAACATGTATAAGTCATGAAGAAAGCAATAGCAACATACTAAACGATCGGGTGCTAAGCTAACGTAATGGGTCATGTCAATCACGTCATTCTCCTAATGAGGTGATCCCGTTAATCAAATGACAACTCATGTCTATGGCTAGGAAACATAACCATCTTTGATTAAGGAGCTAGTCAAGCAGAGGCATACTAGTGACACTCTGTTTGTCTATGTATTCACACATGTATTATGTTTCCGGTTAATACAATTCTAGCATGAATAATAAACATTTATGATGATATAAGGAAATATATAATACTTTATTATTGCCTCTAGGGCATATTTCCTTCAGTCTCCCACTTGCACTAGAGGCAATAATCTAGATTACATAGTAATGATTCTTACACCCATGGAGTCTTGGTGCTGATCATGTTTTGCTCGTGGAAGACGCTTAGTCAACGGATCTGCTACATTCAGATCCGTATGTATCTTGCAAATTTCTATGTCTCCCACCTGGACTAAATCCCGGATGGAATTGAAGCGTCTTCTGATGTGCTTGGTTCTCTTGTGAAATCTGGATTCCTTTGCTAATGCAATTGCACCAGTATTATCACAAAAGATTTTCATTGGCCCCGATGTACTAGGTATGACACCTAGATCGGATATGAACTCCTTCATCCAGACTCCTTCATTCGCTGCTTCCGAAGCAGCTATGTATTCCGCTTCACACGTAGATCCCGCCACGACACTTTGCTTGGAACTACACCAACTGACAGCTCCACCGTTCAATGTAAATATGTATCCGGTTTGCGATTTCGAATCGTCCGGGTCAGTGTCAAAGCTTGCATCAACGTAACCCCTTACGATGAGCTCTTTGTCACCTCCATATACGAGAAACATATCCTTAGTCCTTTTCAGGTATTTCAGCATGTTCTTGACCGCTGTCCAGTGATCCACTCCTGGATTACTTTGGTACCTCCCTGCTAAACTTATAGCTAGGGACACATCAGGTCTGGTACACATCATTGCATACATGATAGAGCCTATGGCTGAAGCATAGGGAACATCTTTCATTTTCTCTCTATCTTCTGCAGTGGTCGGGCATTGAGTCTTACTCAATCTCACACCTTGTAGTACAGGCAAGAACCCTTTCTTTGCTTGATCCATTTTGAACTTCTTCAAAACGTTGTCAAGGTATGTGCTTTGTGAAAGTCCAATTAAGCGTCTTGATCTATCTCTATAGATCTTACTGCCTAATATATATGCAGCTTCACCGAGGTCTTTCATTGAAAAACTCTTATTCAAGTATCCCTTTATGCTATCCAGAAATTCTATATCATTTCCAATCAGTAATATGTCATCCACATATAATATCAGAAATGCTATCGAGCTCCCACTCACTTTCTTGTAAATACAGGCTTCTCCAAAAGTCTGTATAAAACCAAATGCTTTGATCACACTATCAAAGCGTTTATTCCAACTCCGAGAGGCTTGCACCAGTCCATAAATGGTCGCTGGAGCTTGCACACTTTGTTAGCTCCCTTTGGGTCGACAAAACCTTCCGGTTGCATCATATACAACTCTTCTTCCAGAAATCCATTCAGGAACGCAGTTTTGACATCCATTTGCCAAATTTCATAATCATAAAATGCGGCAATTGCTAACATGATTCGGACAGACTTAAGCATCGCTACGGGTGAGAAGGTCTCATCGTAGTCAATTCCTTGAACTTGTCGAAAACCTTTCGCAACAAGTCGAGCTTTATAGACAGTAACATTGCCATCAGCGTCAGTCTTCTTCTTGTAGATCCATTTATTTTCAATGGCTTGCCGACCATCGGGCAAGTCAACCAAAGTCCATACTTGTTTCTCATACATGGATCCCATCTCGGATTTCATGGCTTCAAGCCATTTTGCGGAATCTGGGCTCACCATCGCTTCTTCATAGTTCGTAGGTTCGCCATGGTCTAGTAACATGACCTCCAGAATAGGATTACCGTACCACTCTGGTGCGGATCTTGATCTAGTTGACCTACGAAGTTCAGTAATAACTTGATCTGAAGTTTCATGATCATTATCATTAACTTCCTCACTTCTTGGTGTAGGTGTCACAGAAACTGATTTCTGCGATGATCTACTTTCCAATAAGGGAACAGGTACAGTTACCTCATCAAGTTCTACTTTCCTCCCACTCACATCTTTCGAGAGAAACTCCTTCTCTAGAAAGGATCCATTTCTAGCAACAAATATCTTGCCTTCAGATCTGTGATAGAAGGTGTACCCAACGGTCTGCTTTGGGTATCCTATGAAGACACATTTCTCCGATTTAGGCTCGAGCTTATCAGGTTGAAGTTTCTTCACATAAGCATCGCAACCCCAAACTTTAAGATACGACAACTTCGGTTTCTTGCCAAACCATAGTTCAAAAGGCGTCGTCTCAACGGATTTCGATGGTGTCCTATTTAGAGTGAATGCACCCGTCTCTAAAGCATAACCCCAAAACGATAGCGGTAAATCAGTAAGAGACATCATAGTTCGCACCATATCTAATAAAGTACGATTACGACGTTCAGACACACCATTACGCTGTGGTGTTCCGGGTGGCGTGAGTTGCGAAACTATTCCGCATTGTTTCAAATGTAGACCAAACTCGTAACTCAAATATTCTCCTCCACGATCAGATCGTAGGAATTTTATTTTCTTGTTATGATGATTTTCAACTTCACTCTGAAATTCTTTGAATTTTTCAAATGTTTCAGACTTATGTTTCATTAAGTAGATATACCCATATCTGCTCAAATCATCTGTGAAGGTGAGAAAATAACGATATCCGCCACGAGCTTCAATATTCATCGGACCACATACATCTGTATGTATGATTTCCAACAAATCTGTTGCTCTCTCCATAGTTCCGGAGAACGGTATTTTGGTCATCTTGCCCATAAGGCACGGTTCGCAAGTACCAAGTGATTCAAAATCAAGTGATTCCAAAATTCCATCAGTATGGAGTTTCTTCATGCGCTTTACACCGATATGACCCAAACGACAGTGCCACAAATAAGTTGCACTGTCATTATTAACTCTGCATCTTTTGGCTTCAACATTATGAATATGTGTATCACTACTATCGAGATTCATTAAAAATAGACCACTCTTCAAGGGTGCATGACCATAAAAGATATTATTCATATAAATAGAACAACCATTATTCTCTTATTTAAATGAACAACCGTCTCGCATTAAACAAGATCCAGATATAATGTTCATGCTCAACGCTGGCACCAAATAACAATTATTTAGGTCTAAAACTAATCCCGAAGGTAGATGTAGAGGTAGCGTGCCGACGGCGATCACATCGACTTTGGAACCATTTCCCACGCGCATCGTCACCTCGTCCTTAGCCAAACTTCGCTTAATCCGTAGCCCCTGTTTCGAGTTGCAAATATTAGCAACAGAACCAGTATCAAATACCCAGGTGCTACTGCGAGTATTAGTAAGGTACACATCAATAACATGTATATCACATATACCTTTGTTAACCTTGCCATCCTTCTTATCCGCCAAATACTTGGGGCAGTTCCGCTTTTAGTGGCCAGTCTGCTTACAGTAGAAGCACTCTATTTCAGGCTTAGGTCCAGACTTGGATTTCTTCTCCTGAACAACAACTTGCTTGCTGTTCTTCTTGAAGTTCCCTTTCTTCTTCCCTTTGCCCTTTTTCTTGAAACTAGTGGTTTTACTGACCATCAACACTTGATGCTCCTTTTTGATTTCTACCTCCGCTGCCTTTAGCATTGCGAAGAGCTCGGGAATCGTCTTATCCATCCCTTGCATGTTATAGTTCATCATGAAGCTCTTGTAGCTTGGTGGCAGTGATTGAAGAATTCTGTCAATGACGCAATCATCCGGAAGTTGAACTCCCAGTTGAATCAAGTGATTATTATACCCAGACATTCTGAGTATATGCTCACTGACAGAACTATTCTCTTCCATCTTGCAGCTATAGAACTTATTGGAGACTTCATATCTCTCAATCCGGGCATTTGCTTGAAATATTAACTTCAACTCCTGGAACATCTCATATGCTCCATGACGTTCAAAACGTCGTTGAAGTCCCGGTTCTAAGCCGTAAAGCATGGCACACTGAACTATTGAGTAGTCATCAGGTTTGCTTTGCCAGACGTTCATAACTTCGGGCGTAGCTCTTGCAGGAGGCCTGGCACCTAGCGGTGCTTCTAGGACGTAATTCTTCTGTGCAGCAATGAGGATAATCCTCAAGTTACGGACCCAGTCCGTGTAATTGCTACCATCATCTTTCAAATTAGCTTTCTCAAGGAACGCATTAAAATTCAACGGAACAACAGCACAGGCCATATATCTACAATTAACATAGATAAGCAAGATACTATCAGGTACTAAGTTCATGATAAATTTAAGTTCAATTAATCATATTACTTAAGAACTCCCACTTAGATAGACATCTCTCTAATCCTCTAAGTGATTGCGTGATCCAAAGCAACTAAACCATGTCCGATTAACACGTGAGATGGAGTAGTTTCAATGGTGAACATCACTATGTTGATCATATCTACTATATGATTCATGCTCGACCTTTCGGTCTCTGTGTTCCGAGGCCATATCTGTACATATGCTAGGCTCGTCAAGTTTAACCTGAGTATTCCGCGTGTGCAACTGTTTTGCACCTGTTGTATTTGAACGTAGAGCCTATCACACCCGATTAACACGTGGTGTCTCAGCACGAAGAACTTTTGCAACGGTGCATACTCAGGGAGAACACTTTTATCTTGAAATTTTAGTGAGAGATCATCTTATAATGCTACCGTCAATCAAAGCAAGATAAGATGCATAAAGGATTAACATCACATGCAATCAATATAAGTGATATGATACGGCCATCATCATCTTGTGCTTGTGATCTCCATCTCCGAAGCACCGTGCTTGTGATCTCCATCTCCGAAGCACCGTCATGATCACCATCGTGACCGGCTCGACACCTTGATCTCCATCGTAGTATCGTTGTCGTCTCGCCAACTTATTGCTTTTACGACTATCGCTACCGCTTAGTGATAAAGTAAAACTATTACATGGCGATTGCATCTCATACAATAAAGCGACAACCATATGGCTCCTGCCAGTTGCCGATAACTCGGTTACAAAACATGATCATCTCATACAACACATTATATCACATCATGTCTTGACCATATCACATCACAACATGCCCTGCAAAAACAAGTTAGACGACCTCTACTTTGTTGTTGCATATTTTACGTGGCTGCTACGAGCTTAGCAAGAACCGTTCTTACCTACGCATCAAAACCACAACGATAGTTTGTCAAGTTGGTGCTGTTTTAACCTTCGCAAGGACCGGGCGTAGCCACACTCGGTTAAACTAAAGTGAGAGAGACAGACACCCGCCAGTCACCTTTAAGCAACGAGTGCTCCGAACGGTGAAACCAGTCTCGCGTAAGCGTACGCGTAATGTCGGTCCGGGCCGCTTCATCTCACAATACCGCTGAACCAAAGTATGACATGCTGGTAAGTAGTATGACTTATATCGCCCACAACTCACTTGTGTTCTACTCGTGCATAGCATCAACGCATAAAACCTGGCTCTGATACCACTTTTGGGGAACGTAGTAATTTCAAAAATTTCCCTACGCACACGCAAGATCATGGTGATGCATAGCAAACGAGAGGGGAGAGTGTTGTCCACGTACCCTCGTAGACCGACAGCGGAAGCGTTATCACAACGCGGTTGATGTAGTCATACGTCTTCACGATCTGACCGATCAAGTACCGAACGTACGGCACCTCCAAGTTCTACACACGTTCAGCTCGATGACGTCCCTCGAACTCCGATCCAGCTGAGTGTTAAGGGAGAGTTTCGTCAGCACGACGGCGTGGTGACGATGATGATGTTCCACCGACGCAGGGCTTCGCCTAAGCTCCGCGACGGTATTATCGAGGTGTAATCTGGTGGAGGGGGGCACCGCACACGGCTAAAATATCGTATATCAAGTGTGTCTAGAGGTGCCCCCCTGCCCCCGTATATAAAGGAGCAAGGGGGAGGCCGGCTGCCTATGGGCGCGCCAAGGAGAGGGGGGGAGTCCTCCTCCTAGTATGAGTAGGACTCCCCTTTCCTAGTCCTACAAGGAAAAGAAGGGGGAAGGAAAGAGAGGGAGAGGGAGAGGGAAAGGGGGCTGCGCCCCCCTCTCCTAGTCCAACTAGGACTCCTCCTGGGAGGGGGCGCACCACCTCCTGGCTGCTGCCCTCTCTCTCCCCTCAAGGCCCACTAAGGCCCAATACTTCCCCGGGGGGTTCCGGTAACCCTCCGGCACTCCGGTTTAATCCGAAACTTCTCCGGAACACTTCCGGTGTCCGAATATAGTCGTCCAATATATCAATCTTTACGTCTCGACCATTTCGAGACTCCTCGTCATGTCCGTGATCACATCCGGGACTCCGAACAACCTTCGGTACATCAAAACATATAAACTCATAATAAAACTGTCATCGTAACTTTAAGCGTGCGGACCCTTTGGGTTCGAGAACTATGTAGACATGACCGAGACACCTCTTCGGTCAATAACCAATAGCGGGACCTGGATGCCCATATTGGCTCCCACATATTCTACAAAGATCTTTATCGGTCAGACCGCATAACAACATATGTTGTTCCCTTTGTCATCGGTATGTTACTTGCCCGAGATTCGATCGTCGGTATCTCGATACCTAGTTCAATCTCGTTACCGGCAAGTCTCTTTACTCGTTCCGTAATACATCATCCCGCAACTAACTCATTAGTCACAATGCTTGCAAGGCTTATAGTGATGTGCATTACCGAGTGGGCCCAGAGATACCTCTCCGACAATCGGAGTGACAAATCCTAATCTCGAAATACGCCAACCCAACAAGTACCTTTGGAGACACCTGTAGAGCACCTTTATAATCACCCAGTTACGTTGTGACGTTTGGTAGCACACAAAGTGTTCCTCCGGTAAACGGGAGTTGCATAATCTCATAGTCATAGGAACATGTATAAGTCATGAAGAAAGCAATAGCAACATACTAAACGATCGGGTGCTAAGCTAACGTAATGGGTCATGTCAATCACGTCATTCTCCTAATGAGGTGATTCCGTTAATCAAATGACAACTCATGTCTATGGCTAGGAAACATAACCATCTTTGATTAACGAGCTAGTCAAGCAGAGGCATACTAGTGACACTCTGTTTGTCTATGTATTCACACATGTATTATGTTTCCGGTTAATACAATTCTAGCATGAATAATAAACATTTATCATGATACAAGGAAATATATAATACTTTATTATTGCCTCTAGGGCACATTTCCTTCAGGTAGCTCCCCTAGTTTGCGCGCGGTATAAATTTTGTGATCCCATGCTAAGTCGAGGTTGTAACTTCCCCACTTAGAGTTTTGCTTAATGGGTGTTGTGGGTGATTCCAGACACCGGTAAGTTAGGCTGGTGTGTGCAGTTAGGTGTGTTTTCAATTAAAAGACCGTAGACGGAATTAGTCCCGATGGACTAAAGAAATCCGTTACCCGTGGGTAAAGAGTACACCCTCTGCAGAGATTATACATCTATTCGAATAGCCATGTCCATGGGTAAGGACTACAGTCTGGGATGGGTCAAGTGTCGGTCTTAGTGTCGGTCTTCGGAGGAGAAAAACTGTTAAACCAGAAATTGGATCATGACTTGTGACTTGTGATGATTATGATTATTATTATTATGGACTAACCATTTACATTATTTGAAATATTGAGTATCCCCGGGACGGTTCTGCCTCCTGGATATTCACCATGCTTATTTACCTTATAAACCTTTTATGTGGTGTCGCTGAGATGCTCGACTGTGGCATGCTTGTTATTTATTTACCTTATAAGCCCTTTATGTGGTGTCGCTGAGACGCCCGACTGTGGCATGCTTGTTATTTATTTACCTTATGAGCCTTTATGTGGTGTAGCTGAGACGCCTGACTGTGGCATGCTTGTTATTTATTTACCTCATAAGCCCTTTATGTGGTGTCTCTCAGACGCCCGACTGTGGCATGTTTGTTATTCTTTTATATAAGCCCTTTAAGTGACGTCGCTCTGACGCCCGACTGAGGCACGCTTTATATTATTACCCATTCAAGGTGTCGCTTCAGACACCCGATCGGTGCATTTTTAATTTCCTGCTTACGTGCATCGTGAGTTTTATTTTGAGACTGATTAAGTGATCGCGGATTATTTTAGTGCATGATTATCACCTGCTATGTTATACCTGTTTTCATGATGTTTGCGAGTACATTCAAGGTACTCACTGGCTTGTCCCTGGCTATTGTCTTGGCCAGATTTCTTGCGTGGAGAGGAGCATTGCAACGACAGCCCCGGAACCTACGCAATGGAGATAGCAGCCTCGCGAAGATAGGAGTTATCCTGGTCAGCTGTTCCTGTGGGAAATGGAGTCCCATAGACGCAGATGAAACACAAACCGCTTCCGCCATCAACCACTAGAAACCAATTGTTTTACTCAGAGGCCACAATGGTCTTGTACTACATATTTTGTACTTTGCTTGGAATTTCTGTATCAAGTTGGTGCCTCATCAGCTAACAGTAATCCTGGGGCTGGTGAGCACAAGGGCCATTTTCTGGGAAATTAATATCCCGAAAACCGGTCCTGACAAACTTGGTATCAGAGCCAGGCTGACCATTGGCTAATCCTATCTTAGCTAGGTCAATAAACCTTGGTTAACCGACCCACCAGACCTTAACCTAATCCCGGCCAAGCTTCCCGTGTAAGATAGCCACACAGTGACCCCGACGCTTTTGGCAGTCGGTGCCCAACCTATCAGCCTAGCCCGTCGATCACGCGCCAGTTACTGACACCTAATTTGTCTCATTCGCAAGCATGCGAAGGAAGACTCCGTCCCCTTTTCTATAAAAAGGGCACGCTGGCCTCAACACAGCACAGCACAGCCTCTTGTCCCAAACCGAGCTACGATTCCTGGACCCATCGTGCACAATGAGACCACAGCAACCAACCTTGGAGGTTTTGTGACCGTGCTCGCAAACCTCACCCGCCGTGCCTATGCATTAGAAGAGCCCCTAGAATATGTTGTGTACCAAGGACCCATGAGCGGTGAGAGCCGTCAATTCTGGGCCACAGTGCACATCTATGGTAGGGGTCTATCACCAAAATGCCCCTACAGGTTCACTGGAAGGACAACTTCCTTTGAGCCACAAGCCATCCAGCTAGCAGCTCGAGAGGCTATAGTTCAACTCCGGCACTTGTCGCCCAGAGTTAACTGTCGCTCGTTCTACCACTACCCTAGCCGTGACGGGTATGGTAGGCCGCCCCAGGTTGCCAACGGAGATCACGAGACGGATCCTGCATTGTTGCATCTGGTGCGCTATGTAAGTGCACTAGAGGAACTGTTCGATCAGATCACCCTTGATCTGGTCGCAGCTCGTGGAGAACTGGTTCGCCGAGCCCCGGCGAGAGGAGAAGATGAGCCCGACGCCGACAACACAGTCGTGCTGTTCGGACACCCGGTCGAGTCCTTGAGGTCTGCCCCAGCCATCGACCAAAATACTTTGGTGTTCCCATAAGTGCTTCGTCGCCTTTTGGGAACACGCTCCAACGGGATTGTGGCCAACAACCCCCGCGGTGGTCATCATCGCTACCCCGACCCTGCAGCCCCTCAACCCCCTCCAGCTAATCCCGACGGTGAAACCCGTGGAGAAGCCTCGACATCCACAAGGCAAGCCCGCTTAGATATTAACGAAGTAGACTAAGTCACTCGAGTAGTACCGAGCCTTAGTATTTCTACGCCTTGTAATTGTGTGATCCCGTATTACCATAATTAAATGCTGTCTGCTTGTGCACCCCTATTTTTGAATAGTAGCCATGCATAAGTACATTAGCGTACAGTTGCATTTTTAAATTCTGGGCGCAGCTACCAAAACCACCCCGACGACACCCACAGTAATGCGTCACTTTGTGAGATATGTATATCTGTAGCTTTCACCCCGACCCCCATAAGAGCAGAACCGACAAACTAGTTACCTTTCACCACGATAAATGACCCCGCCCAGATGCTATATAAAAGGCCACCTCGTGACCTTGCCAAGTATCCCTCATCTGGTGCACAACTTTCACAGCCATTTCTTGCCATGCCGAGCCCTAGTTTTTATCTGAGAACCCCAGATGCCACCCCAGGTAGTTTTGTCAAAATATTGTGGGACTTTACCTGCAGTACCATGAGTGCCATCCATCCACCCCAGTACGAGTTGCTCAAATCGAGTATCACCCCATCCACCTCGAAATATTGGGCAGTGGTGCACATCCCTCCCACAAACCCAAACCAAGACCCAACGGAAGTCTCCTTTGTGGGGAAATGGCCATAGAAGGTGCTACATACGAAGCACTTGCTCGCCTTCGATTTGCGGTGCCCTATGCCAGCGAGCGAGGTTATTATTACTTCCCGAGTCATGCAGCACCCGGAGAAGTAGCATCTTTTCCCGGTGGACGAATTGAGAGAGACCCGGTACTGGCCAAACTTGCCCAGTATGTTATCGCTCAAGAGCATTTGACTCAGCAGGAAATGGGTTATCTCCAGAGCCTCGCTGATTTAAATCCTCAGATCACTATTGGCAGACCACTGAGGCCCGACCAGGAGAGACGCATTCATCGGCTTGTCAATCCGCTTCCCCCGATAGAAGAGGAGTGTGCCCCTGTACCAGAGACGTTTTCTCAGGACCCTATCCATTTACCGTTATCAGTGTAGACGTCACTGGTATGTTCATTGTATCAGCATTTATTTCTGTGTCACAACTCATGCGTGGTATCCTAAAATTGTGCGAGGAATTAAATTTTTTGTTTCAATTATGTGAGTAGTTTTACTGCTGTCAATTTTGATTTAACTAATTTTCACTCGCGATAAATTCTGAAGTGAGATTTTTCCCGGAATCGTTGCGGCATATATCCCTTCACGACGTAGATCTTTATTCACGCAGCACCACAGCAGACTCACAACCGCAACCACTCGACCTCGTGCACTAATTGCTAATGCACATACCCATGTTACACCTAACTGATCACCTCTGAAGGAGAAGTTAGTGGGTTATCACTCGGGTACAAGCTGCCTGGAACACACTGACAACAGTTAGCGCCCGACACCGCGCTTAATTCTCATGATCACCGCCACCGCGAAGGGCTAACACTCGAGTGGCAGCATCACGACGATCATCGAGGATCATCACGCACAGGAGCACGGAGAACCCCAACAACGCCGCCAATCCTCCGCACATCAGGACCACGTACCAGTCCGGCATCACCTCCGCCATTAGAGCCTCGTCTCGAGCTCCTGCAAACAGAAATGGAGGAGAAGGAAGGAGAAGGAGAAGCGAGGCCAGGTGTGAGGAAGAAGAAAGGAGCACCACGATCATTTTATAGCTCGAGATCGGTGTACGGTGGGCGAGGTCCACCAGCGCCGCTCGTCGCTCGATCGCCTGTGTTCGGAGGCGAATCCGCGAGCAGTGCTGACAGTGCACTGGCCCGCGAGGTGAGTGCACGCTGCACCGGCAGCTAGCACGCCGCGCACTACCGCAGTACGGCCTAGAAGCCCTACGCGCTAGACATCGCCGGTGGAGAAAGCGCGGGAAAGCACGCAGGAGAGAGGAAGAGGAGAGAGCCAGAGGTAGAAGAAGAGGTGGACAGTGGGCCCTGGGTCCACCCGTCAGCCAGAGGGAGCACTGTGCTCTCGGGTACGACCAGCGTATTTTAGAAATTTAGAATTTATTGTAAATTTACTATATCCAACGTAGAAATCTCTCGTTTTCCCCAAGCCATGGATTTTTCCCACACAGCGCCAGTATACCACACTGTAGTTTTACACCACTTATTGCCCACTCACTGTAGCCACATTTTATTGCATGAATAGGATGGTTATTTTTTTGTGATAGTAGGAGTAATATTTTCAAAACAGCCCTTAGAAAATCTCGAGGACGAGATTTTTTTTCTTAAGGGGGGTAGTGTTGTAACACCCCAAAAATTTTACCTTGTTTTATTAATTAAAATTTTGCCAGCAAATTAAATTTTTATTTTCTGGATTTATCTTTTGATTTCAGAGCCTCTCTTTCCTTTAATATTGTGGAGTTTTTACCCCAAGTGAAAACTTTCCAAAAAATTTATTGGACTTGTATACCCTCTCAAGAAAACATTGATTTTATCAGTGGATTTATTTGCATAATTGTTTTTCCTGAGCTTTATTCTTTTCAAAAATGATTTTTATAAGCTTTAGAGCCTCATTTGCACTACAACAATTTCAAATACTTCTTTAAAATTCGCACCAAAATTTGGAGATGTCATGTGATGTTCCCACATCACTTTTATGCAAAAATATCTTTTAGTCATTTGGAGATTTTGAGCCCTACCTCAAGTTTTCAAATCTGGTCCAGTTTGTAATTTGCACTACAACCTATTTAAATATTCCTTTAAAACTTCCACCAAAATTAGGGGAGGTCAGTAGGAGTATATAATTCAACTTTATGCAAAAACCTATGAGTGTTCTTTGAAATTTTTGAGCAAATCATCCTCTTTTGCTCTCTGGTTCAGTTTGGCATTTTCTACTGCAACCATATTTTAACTTGCCCTTTTACTCATGACTCTTTTTCCTACTTATAGACCACCCTGCAAAACCCTTAAGCCCTGGAGAGTGGACCCATTGGAGTATGTTTGGTCCATGAAATGATGCCCTTTTCCTTCTGTCCAGTATTGGTTTTCTCAAAAACATGCACTAACAAGTTTCTGTTTTTGCCAAACTAACCTTACCACCTTCTTTAGCATCTAAAGAGACTATGATCTGGATTTTTTGGCCACCCCAAGAGATGCCTAGATGCCCATGACATTCTGTCGAGCACTTTGTGTGCATGGCCAAATTTGGCATGATTTTTAGTTGGCATTGTGAGCTTGATCCTCTGACCTAACTAACTTGTCCACTAAGCTCCTAGCTAACCCTAACCCAGGCCTGTTAACTACCAGCATCATCCGAGCTCTCTAACACGCGCTGGCATTTCGTCGAGCACCTGGCGTGCATGCACTGGGCGCGCCCAGAACACGCGTTTTGCACGTGCGTGCGCACGGGTCCCCGCGTCCTGCCCCTGGCCCTTGCTCGCATGCAGAGCCACGCCCGTCCTCGTCCACACTCCAGAGCACTCCAAGCCCTCCCCTGGCGCCCTACAGCGCCGCCGTCAGAGCCCCTTGGCGGCACGCCGGCGTCGGCAGCAGGTCTCTGCCATGGACGGCGCCGCCCAAGCCACACGCGCGCGCCAGCTGCCCCCTGGAACAGCTCGAGCTCATCCGCAAGCTCGTCGGCACGCGCTCGTCGCAGCCACGTCGCCCTGCAGCTACAGAACGGCTGTTCGCCGTTCTTATCCACGGCCGCCGCGGGAACCGACCTTGGCCGCCTATAAGAGGAGCCCCGAGCTCGTCCAGTCACTCAGGCAAGCTCAAGCCACCCACCTAGCGCTCCCATAGCCTGCAATCGACCAAGGAAGGCCGTCTTCCCCCTCTCCGGTCAGCTCGGCCACCGCCACGTTCCGGTCCCGCTCATCGCAACCAGAGCCTCCCCCGTCCGTCTGGAGCCACCGTTCAACTCCCCTGAACCTTGCGGAGCCACCCCACCTCTCAAACACGATCGGGAACCACCGTAGCTCTAGTCCCCAAAACCTCCCGAAGCCACCTCCGCCGCGGAGCTCGCCGCCGGCGACTCCCTCCACCCCCGCCAACCTAGCGACCACCAGGGGGACCGCCCTGGACTGGCGGATCCATCCTTGCCCCGGGGGCACCGTGGGGAGCCGCCGTTCGCCGGCGTCGATCACCGGAGCCCGCCACCACTCGGACAAAGGAGGAGGGGGGCGCGGGCGACTGGTCAAACCTGAACCGTGGGCCCCCTGGACCCACAGTCAGTGACCCCGAGCCGGCCCGCGCTGTTTTAAGTGGAGGCGTAAAGCCCGAAGTACGTGTCCCCCTCTCGAAAGCTTATTTCGTCCGAGATGTTTTCTTTTCTGTTTTACTTTAAAATCAGATTTTGACTGAAACTTTGACTCGCTATATCTTTTTAAATAAAACTCCAAATGAATTAATTCTTTTTCCTACCTCTCTCAAATTCCACCTAGTTTATGTTAAGATTTATTTCGAAAATATCTAGGACAACTTTTTGCGCTGTTTTTAAAGTATGTGTTATTTGAATATTTTTGAAAATAGGAATCTGGAGGGGAGATTATAACTTTCAAAAGTTTTAGAGTGCACCTCACCCCTCCACACCTTGAAGGCAAGCATCTTGAACTCAGATATGATACAAGTTGGGTGCTATTTTGCTAGAATATTCTAGAACGCCATCATTTATGCTAATGTGGAGTGGTGTTATTTTATGTGGAATCATACTAATGCATATAAGCACATGGTGAAAATCTTTTCTGTTATGTATGTGACATTGGTGACAGTAGCTACTTCTCATGCCACATGTGCCTGATGATAGTTCGGAGGGAGGCCGAAAGTTGGTTATGTTTCGGTGAACACAACCCCGTGACTGACGTCTCGTTGTGGCGAGAATGTGCAGTAAGGCATGATGGGGCATGAGGGGTGGTGACCCTGTCGGGAAACTATGAAGAACATTGCTATGCTAACCATGCAGGGAATACTTAAGCCTCCTGATTCGGCCGTAGATCGAGTTTTGTTCCGGTAACCTCCCATGTTTGTTTCGTACTACCACATGTCCCTGCCATAGGTAGCGTACGGTTCAGTAAGTTGTCAACCCCTTTCTAGCACACACCGTACAGAGAGGCCATGGTGGAAGATACCGGCTGCATCCGGTAGGCATGCCACCTGGTCCGGGGGCATGGGTGTTTCCGGTTGGAGCCGAGGGGGTAGCTCCCCTAGTTTGTGCGCGGTATAAATTTTATGATCCCATGCTAAGTCGAGGTTGTAGCCTCCCCACTTAGAGTTTTGCTTAATGGGTGTCGTGGGTGATTCCAGACACCGGTAAGTTAGGCTGGTGTGTGCGGTTAGGTGTGTTTTCAATTAAAAGACCGTAGACGGAATTAGTCCCGATGGACTAAAGAAATTCGTTACCCGTGGGTAAAGAGTACACCCTCTGCAGAGATTACACATCTATTCGAATAGCCGTGTCCATGGGTAAGGACTACAGTCTGGGATAGGTCAAGTGTCGGTCTTAGTGTCGGTCTTCGGAGGAGAAAAACTGTTAAACCAGAAATTGGATCATGACTTGTGACTTGTGATGATTATGATTATTATTATTATGGACTAACCATTTACATTATTTGAAATATTGAGTATCCCTGGGACGGTTCTACCTCCTGGATATTCACCATGCTTATTTACCTTATAAGCCCTTTATGTGGTGTCGCTGAGACGCCCGACTGTGGCATGCTTGTTATTTATTTACCTTATAAGCCCTTTATGTGGTGTCGCTGAGACGCCCGACTGTGGCATGCTTGTTATTTATTTACCTTATGAGCCCTTTATGTGTTGTCGCTGAGACGCCCGACTGTCGCATGCTTGTTATTTATTTACCTTATAAGCCCTTTATGTGGTGTCGCTCAGGCGCCCGACTGTGGCATGTTTGTTATTCTCTTATATAAGCCCTTTATGTGACGTCGCTCAGACGCCCGACTGAGGCACGCTTTATATTATTACCCATTCAAGGTGTCGCTTCACACACCCGATCGGTGCATTTTTAATTTCCTGCTTACGTGCATCGTGAGTTTTATTTTGGGACTGACTAAGTGATCGCGGATTATTTTAGTGCATGATTATCACCTGCTATGTTATACCTGTTTTCATGATGTTTGCGAGTACATTCAAAGTACTCACTGGCTTGTCCCTGGCTATTGTCTTGGCCAGATTTCTTGCGTGGAGATGAGTGTTGCAACGACAGCCCCGGAACCTATGCAATGGAGATAGCAGCCTCGCGAAGATAGGAGTTATCCTGGTCAGCTGTTCCTGTGGGAAATGGAGTCCCATAGACGCAGATGAAACACAAACCGCTTCCGCCATCAACCACTAGAAACCAATTGTTGTACTCAGAGGCCACCATGGTCTTGTATTACATATTTTGTACTTTGCTTGGAATTTCTGTATCAAGTTGGTGCCTCATCAGCTAACAGTAATCCTGGGGCTGGTGAGCACAAGGGCCATTTTCTGGGAAATTAATATCCCGAAAACCGGTCCTGACAAGTGTGGTGTGGTGGATTTCCTCTCGGGCTGAGGATGAACAGTACAAGGGGAAGAACAGCCTCCTGAGGTGAGGTGTTCTTGTGCTTGGTGAATGTGTGTGGGTGAGGATTACTCAAGATGAGATCTCGTGGGTGAGGATCCGATGCCTTCTACTGTGGTGGCTAGCCCTGTTTATAGAGGCCCTGGTGCTCTTCCCAAATATTGAGCAGGAAGGGATCCAATAACGGCCAATTGAAAGGGGACAGCTAGTACAAGCTATCCTGACAAAAGCAGTCTTCGCCTGCCAAAGGCTCTGGTGGTGACGCCGCCTTGGGCTCCACGGTGACCTCCGTCTTGCCATCCCACTGGTCTTGGTCTTGTTGCACCAATATGGAAACCTTTGCCTGATGCCTCAGTACTCCTCGCCTGCGCTTGCCTCCTTAGCACCAAAGAGGAAGCAAGGACACTTTGCGTGCCGGCGCCCGCCTGGCCTTGATCGTCATGGCTTGCGTCATGAGAATCTCGCGAGGTTTGCCTCGCCTTGATCTCTCCGCCCCTCGCGAGCCAGCCTGGTGAGGCCGCTCCCGAGGAGGTCCTGTGTCGTCCGCCTCGCGAGGCTTGGCCCCTCGCAAGGGTCTTGAGTGCTTGTTGGTGAAGATGGGCCATATTGGCCCGCTCGCAGTGCCACACCATGGGCCGCAGGCAGGCAAGTCTGGGGACCCCCGTCCAGAACACTGATAGTTTGGACATTTTTATGCATTAACTGAGTTTTCAATGCATTTATGTGCATATATCAAATTTGAACTACATGCACATGCTCCAGTGCATATAAATGTGTTGAAACTCAAATCTGTGTCCTTGGGTGCATGCTTAGGTCCCATGCAAGAAATGGGAATGAATTTCAAACACCAGCGCACCGTTGATTGCCGGCAAAACATCGAGATGCCTGTTTTTTAAATTATAGTAAATCCATAACTCGTCTGAAATTCATGAAACTTCGCATGCTATCATGGAGCGGCATCAACATGCCGTGGTAAATTTTTTCCCATTTGGGGCAAGTTTGGGGATATGCTTCTCACAAACCAGAGCTTCTCACAACAAGCATGATGGTTTTCGGTCGGGAACGTCCAACCATTGGGGACGAAACGATATCCATTGCCTCTTATTTTTTATGCATTAACTTTGTTTTCCATGCATTTATGTGCACAATTCAAATTTTGAACTACATGAACATGCTCTAGTGCATATAAATTGGTTGAAAAATCAAATCTGTGTCCTTGGGTGCATGCTTAGGTCCCATGCAAGAAATGGGAATGAATTTCAAACAACAGCGCACCGTTGATTGCCGGCAAAACATTGAGATGCTTGGTTTTTAAATTATAGTAAATCCAAAACTCGTCTGAATTTCATGAAACTTGGCATGCTATCATGGAGCGGCATCAACATGCCATGGTAAAAAATTTATCCCATTTGGGGCAGGTTTGGGGATATGCTTCTCACAAACCAGAGCTTCTCACAACAAGCATGATTGTTTTCGCTAGGGCACGTCCCACCTTTGGGGACGAAACGATATCCATGCCTCTTATTGCTTTCCAATTTTTTCTCGTGTCAACATAGAACAACTGGAGTGTTGTGTGAATTTTTGTGATTTTTCGGGGTTCGTTTGGACATTTTTATGCATTAACAGAGTTTTCAATCCATTTATGTGCAGAATTCAAATATCAACTACATGCACATGCTCTAGTGCATATAAATTGGTTGAAAAATCAAATATGTGTCCTTGGGTGCATGCTTAGGTCCCATGCAAGAAATGGGAATGAATTTCAAACACCAGCGCACCGTTGATTGCCAGCAAAACATCGAGATGCCTGTTTTTTAAATTATAGTAAATCCATAACTCGTCTGAAATTCATGAAACTTGGCATGCTATCATGGAGCGGCATCAACATGCCGTGGTAAATTTTTTCCCATTTGGGGCAAGTTTGGGGATATGCTTCTCACAAACCAGAGCTTCTCACAACAAGCATGATGGTTTTTGGTCGGGAACGTCCAACCATTGGGGACGAAACGATATCCATTGCCTCTTATTTTTTATGCATTAACTTTGTTTTCCATGCATTTATGTGCACAATTCAAATTTTGAACTACATGAACATGCTCTAGTGCATATAAATTGGTTGAAAAATCAAATATGGGTCCTTGGGCGCATGCTTAGGTCCCATGCAAGAAATGGGAATGAATTTCAAACACCAGCGCACCGTTGATTGCCGGCAAAACATCGAGATGCCTGTTTTTTAAATTATAGTAAATCCATAACTCGTCTGAAATTCAAGAAACTTGGCATGCTATCATGGAGCAGCATCGACATGCCGTGGTAAATTTTTTCCCATTTGGGGCAAGTTTGGGGATATGCTTCTCACAAACTAGAGCTTCTCACAACAAGCATGATGGTTTTCGGTCGGGAACGTCCAACCATTGGGGACGAAACGATATCCATTGCCTCTTATTTTTTATGCATTAACTTTGTTTTCCATGCATTTATGTGCACAATTCAAATTTTGAACTACATTAACATGCTCTAGTGCATATAAATTGGTTGAAAAATCAAATCTGTGTCCTTGGGTGCATGCTTAGGTCCCATGCAAGAAATGGGAATGAATTTCAAACACCAACGCACCATTGATTGCCGGCAAAACATTGAGATGCCTGGTTTTTAAATTCTAGTAAATCCAAAGCTCGTCTAAAATTCATGAAACTTGGCATGCTATCATGGAGCGCATTCAACATGCCATGGTAAATTTTTTGTCCCATTTGTGGCATGTTTGGGTATATGCTTCTCACAAACCAGAGCTTCCCACAACAAGCATGATGGTGTTCTGTAGGGAACGTCCCACCTTTGGGGACGAATCGATATCCATTGCCTCTTATTGCTGTCATATTTTTTCTCATGTCAACATAGAACAACAGGAGTGTTGTGTGAATTTTTGTGATTTTTCGGGGTTCGTTTGGACATTTTTATGCATTAACAGAGTTTTCAATCCATTTATGTGCATAATTCAAATATCAACTACATGAACATGCTCTAGTGCATATAAATTGGTTGAAAAATCAAATATGTGTCCTTGGGTGCATGCTTAGGTCCCATGGAAGAAATGGGAAAGAATTTCAAATACCAGGGCACCGTTGATTGCCGGCAAAACATTGAGATGCCTGGTTTTTAAATTCTGGTAAATCTAAAACTCACCTAAAATTCATGAAACTTGGCATGCTATCATGGAGCGCATTCAACATGCCATGGTAAAAATTTTGTCCCATTTCGGGCAGGTTAGGGTACATGCTTCTCACCAGCCAGAGCTTCTCACAACAAGCATGATGGTTTTCGGTAGGGAACGTCCAACCATTGGGGACGAAACGATATCCATTGCCTCTTATTGCTTTCAATTTTTTTCTCGTGTCAACATAGAATAGCAGGAGTGTTGTGTGAATTTTTTTGATTTTTTGGGGTTCGTTTGGACATTTTCATGCATTAACTGAGTTTTCAATGCATTTATGTGCATAATTCAAATTTGAACTACATGCACATGCTCCTGTGCATATAAATTGGTTGAAACTCAAATATGTGTCCTTGGGTGCATGCTTAGGTCCCATGCAAGAAATGGGAATGAATTTCAAACAACAGCGCAGCGTTGATTGCCGGCAAAACATTGAGATGCTTGGTTTTTAAATTATAGTAAATCCAAAACTCGTCTGAAATTCATGAAACTTGGCATGCTATCATGGAGCGGCATCAACATGCCATGGTAAAAAATTTATCCCATTTGGGACAGGTTTGGGGATATGCTTCTCACAAACCAGAGCTTCTCACAACAAGCATGATGGTTTTCGCTAGGGCACGTCCCACCTTTGGGGACGAAACGATATCCATGCCTCTTATTGCTTTCCAATTTTTTCTTGTGTCAACATAGAACAACAGGAGTGTTGTGTGAATTTTTGTGATTTTTCGGGGTTCGTTTGGACATTTTATGCATTAACAGAGTTTTCAATCCATTTATGTGCAGAATTCAAATATCAACTACATGCACATGCTCTAGTGCATATAAATTGGTTGAAAAATCAAATATGTGTCCTTGGGTGCATGCTTAGGTCCCATGCAAGAAATGGGAATGAATTTCAAACACCTGGGCACCGTTGATTACCAGCAAAGCATTGAGATGCCTGGTTTTTAAATTCTGGGAAATCCAAAACTCGTCTGAAATTCATGACACTTAGCATGTTATCATGGAGCGGCATCAACATGCGGTGGTAAATTTTTTGTCCCATTTGGGGCATGTTTGGATATATGCTTCTCACAAAAATCAGAGCTTCCCACAACAAGCATGATGGTGTTCGGTAGGGAACGTCCCACCTTTGGGGACGAATCGATATCCATTGCCTCTTATTGCTTTCATATTTTTTTCTCATGTCAACATAGAACAATAGGAGTGTTGTGTGAATTTTTGTGATTTTTCGGGGTTCGTTTAGATATTTATGCATTAACTTTGTTTTCAATGCATTTGTGTGCACAATTCAAATTTTGAACCACATGAACATGCTCTAGTGCATATAAATTGGTTGAAAAATCAAACCTGTGTCCTTGGGTGCATGCTTACGTCCCATGCAAGAAATGGGAATGAATTTCAAACAACAGCGCACCATTGATTGCCGGCAAAACATTGAGATGCCTGGTTTTTAAATTCTAGTAAATCCAAAACTCGTCGAAAATTCATGAAACTTGGCATGCTATCATGGAGCGGCATCAACATGCCATGGTAAAAATTTTGTCCCATTTGGGGCAGGTTTGGGTATAGGCTTCTCACAAACGAGAGCTTCTACAACAAGCATTATGGTTTTCGCTAGGGAACGTCCCACCTTTGGGGACGAAACGATATCCATGCCTCTTATTGCTTTCCAATTTTTTCTCGTGTCAACATAGAACAACAGGAGTGTTGTGTGAATTTTTGTGATTTTTCGGGGTTCGTTTGGACATTTTTATGCATTAACAGAGTTTTCAATCCATTTATGTGCATAATTCAAATATCAACTACATGCACATGCTCTAGTGCATATAAATTGGTTGAAAAGTCAAATATGTGTAATTGGGTGCATGCTTAGGTCCCATGGAAGAAATGGGAATGAATTTCAAACACCAGGGCACCGTTGATTGCCAGCAAAACATTGAGATGCCTGGTTTTTAAATTCTGGTAAATCTAAAACTCATCTAAAATTCATGAAACTTGGCATGCTATCATGGAGCGGCATCAACTTGCCGTGGTAAATTTTTTGTCCCATTTCGGGCAGGTTAGGGTATATGCTTCTCACAAGCCAGAGCTTCTCACAACAAGCATGATGGTTTCGATAGGGCACGTCCCACCTTTTGGGACGAAACAATATCCATTGCCTCTTGTTGCTTCAATTTTTTTTCTCGTGTCAACATAGAACAACAAGAGTGTTGTGTGAATTGTTGTTATTTTCTGAGTTCGTTTGGACATTTTTATGCATTAACAGAGTTTTCAATGCATTTATGTGCATAATTCAAATTTGAACTACATGCACATGCTCTAGTGCATATATATTGGTTGAAAAATCAAATCTGTGTCGTTGGGTGCATGCTTAGGTCCCATGCAACAAATGGGAATGAATTTCAAACAACAGCGCACCATTGATTGCCGGCAAAACATTGAGATGCCTGGTTTTTAAATTCTGGTAAATCTAAAACTCGTCTAAAATTCATGAAACTTGGCATGCTATCATGGAGCGGCATCGACATGCCGTGGTAAAATTTTTGTCCCATTTGGGGCAGGTTAGGGTATATGCTTCCCACAAGCTAGAGCTTCTCACAACAAGCATGATGGTTTTCGGTAGGGCACGCCCCACCATTGGGGACGAAACGATGTCCATTGCCTCTTATTGCTTTCAAATGTTTTCTCGTGTCAACATAGAACAGCAGGAGTGTTGTGTGAATTTTTGTGATTTTTTGGGGTTCGTTTGGACATTTTTATGCATTAACTGAGTTTTCAATGCATTTATGTGCATAATTCAAATTTGAACTACATGCACATGCTCCAGTGCATATAAATTGGTTGAAACTGAAATCTGTGTCCTTGGGTGCATGCTTAGGTCCCATGCAAGAAATGGGAATGAATTTCAAACACCTGGGCACCGCTGATTACCAGCAAAGCATTGAGATGCCTGGTTTTTAAATTCTGGGAAATCCAAAACACGTCTGAAATTCATGACACTTAGCATGTTATCATGGAGCGGCATCAATATGCCGTGGTAAATTTTTTGTCCCATTTGGGGCATGTTTGGATATATGCTTCTCACAAAAATCAGAGCTTACCACAACAAGCATGATGGTGTTCGGTATGGAACGTCCCACCTTTGGGGACGAATCAATATCCATTGCCTCTTATTGCTTTCATATTTTTTTCTCATCTCAACATAGAACAATAGGAGTGTTGTGTGAATTTTTGTGATTTTTCGGGGTTCGTTCAGATATTTTTATGCATTAACTATGTTTTCAATGCATTTATGTGCACAATTCAAATTTTGAACTACATGAACATGCTCTAGTGCATATAATATGGTTGAAAAATCAAATCTGTGTCCATGGGTGCATGCTTAGGTCCCATGCAAGAAATGGGAATGAATTTCAAACAACAGCGCACCATTGATTGCCGGCAAAACATTGAGATGCCTGGTTTTTAAATTCTAGTAAATCCAAAACTCGTCTAAAATTCATGAAACTTGGCATGCTATCATGGAGCGGCATCAACATGCCATGGTAAAATTTTTGTCCCATTTGGGGCAGGTTTGGGTATATGCTTCTCACAAACCAGAGCTTCTCACAACAAGCATGATGGTTTTCGCTAGGGAACGTCCCACCTTTGGGGACGAAACGATATCCATGCCTCTTATTGCTTTCCAATTTTTTCTCATGTCAACATAGAACAACAGGAGTGTTGTGTGAATTTTTGTGATTTTTCGGGGTTCGTTTGGACATTTTTATGCATTAACAGAGTTTTCAATCCATTAATGTGCATAATTCAAATATCAACTACATGCACATGCTCTAGTGCATATAAATTGGTTGAAAAATCAAATATGTGTCCTTGGGTGCATGCTTAGGTCCCATGCAAGAAATGGGAATGAATTTCAAACAACAGCGCACCGTTGATTGCCGGCAAAACATTGAGATGCCTGGTTTTTAAATTCTGGTAAATCTAAAACTCGTCTAAAATTCATGAAACTTGGCATGCTATCATGGAGCGGCATCGACATGCCGTGGTAAAATTTTTGTCCCATTTGGGGCAGGTTAGGGTATATGCTTCCCACAAGCTAGAGCTTCTCACAACAAGCATGATGGTTTTCGGTAGGGAACGTCCCACCATTGGGGACGAAACAATGTCCATTGCCTCTTATTGCTTTCAAATTTTTTCTCGTGTCAACATAGAACAGCAGGAGTGTTGTGTGATTTTTTGTGATTTTTTGGGGTTCGTTTGGACATTTTTATGCATTAACTAAGTTTTCAATGCATTTATGTGCATAATTAAAATTTGAACTACATGCACATGCTCCAGTGCATATAAATTGGTTGAAACTCAAATCTGTGTCCCTGGGTGCATGCTTAGGTCCCATGCAAGAAATGGGAAAGAATTTCAAACACCAGGGCACTGTTGATTACCAGCAAAACATTGAGATGCCTGGTTTTTAAATTCTGGGAAATCCAAAACTCGTCTGAAATTCATGACACTTAGCATGCTATCATGGAGCGGCATCAACATGCCGTGGTAAATTTTTTGTCCCGTTTGGGGCATGTTTGGGTATATGCTTCTCACAAACCAGAGTTTCCCACAACAAGCATGATGGTGTTCGGTAGGGAACGTCCCACCTTTGGGGACGAATCAATATCCATTGCCTCTTATTGCTTTCATATTTTTTTCTCATGTCAACATAGAACAATAGGAGTGTTGTGTGAATTTTTGTGATTTTTCGGGGTTCGTTTAGATATATTTATGCATTAACTTTGTTTTCAATGCATTTATGTGCACAATTCAAATTTTGAACTACATGAACATGCTCTAGTGCATATAAATTGGTTGAAAAATCAAATCTGTGTCCTTGGGTGCATACTTAGGTCCCATGCAAGAAATGGGAATGAATTTCAAACAACAGCGCACCATTGATTGCCGGCAAAACATTGAGCTGCCTGGTTTTTAAATTCTAGTAAATCCAAAACTCGTCTAAAATTCATGAAACTTGGCATGCTATCATGGAGCGGCATCAACATGCCATGGTAAAAAATTTGTCCCATTTGGGGCAGGTTTGGGTATATGCTTCTCACAAACCAGAGCTTCTCACAACAAGCATGATGGTTTTCTGTAGGGAACGTCCCACCTTTGGGGACGAAACGATATCCATGCCTCTAATTGCTTTCAATTTTTTTCTCGTGTCAACTTAGAACAACAGGAGTGTTGTGTGAATTTTTGTGATTTTTCGGGGTTTGTTTGGACATTTTTATGCATTAACAGAGTTTTCAATCCATTTATGTGCGTAATTCAAATATCAACTACATGCACATGCTCCAGTGCATATAAATTGGTTGAAAAATCAAATATGTGTCCTTGGGTGCATGCTTAGGTCCCATGCAAGAAATGGGAATGAATTTCAAACACCAGGGCACCGTTGATTACCAGCAAAGCATTGAGATGCCTGGTTTTTAAATTCTGGGAAATCCAAAACTCGCCAGAAATTCATGAAACTTGGCATGCTATCATTGAGCGGCATCAACATGCCGTGGTAAATTCTTTGTCCCATTTGGGGCATGTTTGGGTATATGCTTCTCACAAACTAGAGCTTCTTACAACAAGCATGATGGTGTTCGGTAGGGAACGTCCCACCTTTGTGGACGAAACGATATCCATTGCCTCTTATTGCTTTCATATATTTTTTCTCATGTCAACATAGAACAATAGGAGTGTTGTGTGAATTTTTGTGATTTTTCGGGGTTCGTTTAGATATTTTTATGCATTAACTTTGTTTTCAATGCATTTATGTGGACAATTCAAATTTTGAACTGCATGCACATGCTCTAGTGCATATAAATTGGTTGAAAAATCAAATCTGTGTCCTTGGGTGCATGCTTAGGTCCCATGCAAGAAATGGGAATGAATTTCAAACACCTGCGCACCATTGATTGCCGCCAAAACATTGAGATGCCTCGTTTTCAAATTCTAGTAAATCCAAAACTCGTCTAAAATTCATGAAACTTGGCATGCTATCATGGAGCGGCATCAACATGCCGTGGTAAAAAATTTGTCCCATTTGGGGCAGGTTTGGGTATATGCTTCTCACAAAACAGAGCTTCTCACAACAAGCATGATGGTTTTCTGTAGGGAACGTCCCACCTTTGGGGACGAAACGATATCCATGCCTCTAATTGCTTTCAAATTTTTCTCGTGTCAACTTAGAACAACACGAGTGTTGTGTGAATTTTTGTGATTTTTCGGGGTTTGTTTGGACATTTTTATGCATTAACAGAGTTTTCAATCCATTTATGTGCATAATTCAAATATCAACTACATGCACATTCTCTAGTGCATATAAATTGGTTGAAAAATCAAATTTGTGTCCTTGGGTGCATGCTTAGGTCCCATGCAAGAAAAGGGAATGAATTTAAAACAACAGCGCACCGTTGATTGCCGACAAAACATTGAGATGCCTGGTTTTTAAATTCTGGTAAATCTAAAACTTGTCTAAAATTCATGAAACTTGGAATGCTATCATGGAGAGGCATCAACATGCCATGGTAAATTTTTTGTCCCATTTGGGGCAGGTTAGGGTATATGCTTCCCACAAGCCAGAGCTTCTCACAACAAGCATGATGGTTTTCGGTAGGAAACGTCCCACCATTGGGGACGAAACGATATCCATTGCCTCTTACTGCTTTCAAATTTGTTCTCGTGTCAACATAGAACAGCAGGAGTGTTGTGTGAATTTTTGTGATTTTTTGGGGTTCATTTGGACATTTTTATGCATTAACTGAGTTTTCAATGCATTTATGTGCATAATTCAAATTTGAACTACATGCACATGCTCCAGTGCATATAAATTGGTTAAAACTCAAATCTGTGTCCTTGGGTGCATGCTTAGGTCCCATGCAAGAAATGGGAACGAATTTCAAACACCAGGGCACCGTTGATTACCAGCAAAGCATTGAGATGCCTGGTTTTTAAATTCTGGGAAATCCAAAACTCGTCTGAAATTCATGACACTTAGCATGCTATCATGGAGCGGCATCAACATGTCGTGGTAAATTATTTGTCCCATTTGGGGCATGTTTGGGTATATGCTTCTCACAAACCAGAGCTTCTTACAACAAGCATGATGGTGTTCGGTAGGGAACGTCCCACCTTTGTGGACGAAACGATATCCATTGCCTCTTATTGCTTTCATATATTTTTTCTCATGTCAACATAGAACAATAGGAGTGTTGTGTGACTTTTTGTGATTTTTGGGGTTCGTTTAGATATTTTTATGCATTAACTTTGTTTTCAATGCATTTATATGCACAATTCAAATTTTGAACTACATGCACATGCTCTAGTTCATAGAAATTGGTTGAAAAATCAAATATGTGTCCTTGGGTGCATGCTTAGGTCCCATTCAAGAAATGGGAATGAATTTCAAACACATGCGCACCATTGATTGCCGCCAAAACATTGAGATGCCTCGTTTTCAAATTCTAGTAAATCCAAAACTCGTCTAAAATTCATGAAACTTGGCATGCTATCATGCAGCGGCATCAACATGCCATGGTAAAATTTTTGTCCCATTTGGGGCAGGTTTGGGTATATGCTTCTCACAAACCAGAGCTTCTCACAACAAGCATGATGGTTTCCTGTAGAGAATGTCCCACCTTTGGGGACGAAACAATATCCATGCCTCTAATTGCTTTCAAATTTTTTCTCGTGTCAACTTAGAACAACAGGAGTGTTGTGTGAATTTTTGTGATTTTTCGGGGTTTGTTTGGACATTTTTATGCATTAACAGAGTTTTCAATCCATTTATGTGCATAATTCAAATATCAACTACAGGCACATGCTCTAGTGCATATAAATTGGTTGAAAACTCAAATCTGTGTCCTTGGGTGCATGCTTAGGTCCCATGCAAGAAAAGGGAATGAATTTCAAACAACAGCGCACCGTTGATTGCCGACAAAACATTGGGATGCCTGGTTTTTAAATTCTGGTAAATCTAAAACTCGTCTAAAATTCTTGAAACTTGGAATGCTATCATGGAGCGGCATCAACATGCCGTGGTAAAATTTTTGTCCCATTTGGGGCAGGTTAGGGTATATGCTTCCCACAAGCCAGAGCTTCTCACAACAAGCATGATGGTTTTCGGTAGGGAACGTCCCACCATTGGGGACGAAACGATATCCATTGCCTCTTATTGCTTTCAAATTTGTTCTCGTGTCAACATAGAGCAGCAGGAGTGTTGTGTGAATTTTTGTGATTTTTTGGGTTTAATTTGGACATTTTTATGCATTAACTGAGTTTTCAATGCATTTATGTGCATAATTCAAATTTGAACTACATGCACATGCTCAAGTGCATATAAATTGGTTAAAACTCAAATCTGTGTCCTTGGGTGCATGCTTAGGTCCCATGCAAGAAATGGGAATGAATTTCAAACACCAGGGCACCGTTGATTACCAGCAAAGCATTGAGATGCCTGGTTTTTAAATTCTGGGAAATCCAAAACTCGTCTGAAATTCATGTCACTTAGCATGCTATCATGGAGCGGCATCAACATGCCGTGGTAAATTTTTTGTCCCATTTGGGGCAGGTTTGGGGATATGCTTCTCACAAACCAGAGCTTCTCACAACAAGCTTGATGGTTTTCGGTAGGGCACGTCCCACCTTTGGGGACGAAACAATATCCATTGCCTCTTGTTGCTTCAATTTTTTTTCTCGTGTCTACATAGAACAACTAGAGTGTTGTGTGATTTTTGTGATTTTTCGGGGTTCGTTTGGACATTTTTATGCATTAACTGAGTTTTCAATGCATTTATGTGCATAATTGAAATTTAAACTACATGGACATACTCCAGTGCATATAAATTTGTTGAAAAATCAAATATGTGTCCTTGGGTGCATGCTTAGGTCCCATGCAAGAAATGGGAATGAATTTCAAACACCAGGGCACCGTTGATTACCAGCAAAGCATTGAGATGGCTGGTTTTTAAATTCTGGGAAATCCAAAACTCGCCTAAAATTCATGAAACTTGGCATGCTATCATCGAGCGGCATCAACATGCCGTGGTAAATTTTTTGTCCCATTTGGGGCATGTTTGGGTATATGCTTCTCACAAACCAGAGGTTCTTACAACAAGCATGATGGTGTTCGGTAGGGAACATCCCACCTTTGTGGACGAAACGATATCCATTGCCTCTTATTGCTTTCATATATTTTTTCTCATGTCAACATAGAACAATAGGAGTGTTGTGTAAATTTTTGTGATTTTTCGGGGTTCGTTTAGATATTTTTATGCATTAACTTTGTTTTTAATGCATTTATGTGCACAATTCAAATTTTGAACTACATGCACATGCTCTAGTGCATATAAATTGGTTGAAAAATCAAATCTATGTCCTTGGGTGCATGCTTAGGTCCCATGCAAGAAATGGGAATGAATTTCAAACACCTGCGCACCATTGATTGCCGCCAAAACATTGAGATGCCTCGTTTTCAAATTCTAGTAAATCCAAAACTCATCTAAAATTCATGAAACTTGGCATGCTATCATGGAGTGGCATCAACATGCCATGGTAAAAATTTTGTCGCATTTGGGGCAGGTTTGGGTATATGCTTCTCACAAACCAGAGCTTCTCACAACAAGCATGATGGTTTTCGGTAGCGAACGTCCCACCTTTGGGGACGAAACGATATCCATGCCTCTAATTGCTTTCAAAAATTTTCTCGTGTCAACATAGAACAACAGGAGTGTTGTGTGAATTTTTGTGATTTTTCGGGGTTCGTTTGGACATTTTTATGCATTAACAGAGTTTTCAATCCATTTATGTGCATAATTCAAATATCAACTACATGCACATGCTCTAGTGCATATAAATTGGTTGAAAAATCAAATCTGTGTCCTTGGGTGCATGCTTAGGTCCCATGCAAGAAATGGGAATGAATTTCAAACAACAGCGCACCGTTGATTGCCGGCAAAACATGTAGATGCCTCGTTTTCAAATTCTAGTAAATCCAAAACTCGTCTAAAATTCATGAAACTTGGCATGCTATCATGGAGCGGCATCAACATGCCATGGTAAAATTTTTGTCCCATTTGGGGCAGGTTTGGGTATATGCTTCTCACAAACCAGAGCTTCTCACAACAAGCATGATGGTTTTCTGTAGGGAATGTCCCACCTTTGGGGACGAAACAATATCCATGCCTCTAATTGCTTTCAAATTTTTTCTCGTGTCAACTTAGAACAACAGGAGTGTTGTGTGAATTTTTGTGATTTTTCGGGGTTTGTTTGGACATTTTTATGCATTAACAGAGTTTTCAATCCATTTATGTGCATAATTCAAATATCAACTACAGGCACATGCTCTAGTGCATATAAATTGGCTGAAAAATCAAATCTGTGTCCTTGGGTGCATGCTTAGGTCCCATGCAAGAAAAGGGAATGAATTTCAAACAACAGCGCACCGTTGATTGCCGACAAAACATTGGGATGCCTGGTTTTTAAATTCTGGTAAATCTAAAACTCGTCTAAAATTCATGAAACTTGGAATGCTATCATGGAGCGGCATCAACATGCCGTGGTAAAATTTTTGTCCCATTTGGGGCAGGTTAGGGTATATGCTTCCCACAAGCCAAAGCTTCTCACAACAAGCATGATGGTTTTCGGTAGGGAACGTCCCACCATTGGGGACGAAACGATATCCATTGCCTCTTATTGCTTTCAAATTTGTTCTCGTGTCAACATAGAACAGCAGGAGTGTTGTGTGAATTTTTGTGATTTTTTGGCGTTAATTTGGACATTTTTATGCATTAACTGAGTTTTCAATGCATTTATGTGCATAATTCAAATTTGAACTACATGCACCTGCTCCAGTGCATATAAATTGGTTAAAACTCAAATCTGTGTCCTTGGGTGCATGCTTAGGTCCCATGCAAGAAATGGGAATGAATTTCAAACACTAGGGCACCGTTGATTACCAGCAAAGCATTGAGATGCCTGGTTTTTAAATTCTGGGAAATCCAAAACTCGTCTGAAATTCATGACACTTAGCATGCTATCATGGAGCGGCATCAACATGCCGTGGTAAATGTTTTGTCCCATTTGGGGCAGGTTTGGGGATATGCTTCTCACAAACCAGAGCTTCTCACAACAAGCTTGATGGTTTTCGGTAGGGCACGTCCCACCTTTGGGGACGAAACAATATCCATTGCCTCTTGTTGCTTCAATTTTTTTTCTCATGTCTACATAGAACAACTGGAGTGTTGTGTGATTTTTGTGATTTTTCGGGGTTCGTTTGGACATTTTTATGCATTAACTGAGTTTTCAATGCATTTATGTGCATAATTGAAATTTAAACTACATGGACATACTCCAGTGCATATAAATTGGTTGAAAAATCAAATATGTGTCCTTGGGTGCATGCTTAGGTCCCATGCAAGAAATGGGAATGAATTTCAAACACCAGGGCACCGTTGATTACCAGCAAAGCATTGAGATGGCTGGTTTTTAAATTCTGGGAAATCCAAAACTCGCCTGAAATTCATGAAACTTGGCATGCTATCATCGAGCGGCATCAACATGCCGTGGTAAATTTTTTGTCCCATTTGGGGCATGTTTGGGTATATGCTTCTCACAAACCAGAGTTTCTTACAACAAGCATGATGGTGTTCGGTAGGGAACGTCCCACCTTTGTGGACGAAACGATATCCATTGCCTCTTATTGCTTTCATATATTTTTTCTCATGTCAACATAGAACAATAGGAGTGTTGTGTAAATTTTTGTGATTTTTCGGGGTTCGTTTAGATATTTTTATGCATTAACTTTGTTTTTAATGCATTTATGTGCACAATTCAAATTTTGAACTACATGCACATGCTCTAGTGCATATAAATTGGTTGAAAAATCAAATCTGTGTCCTTGGGTGCATGCTTAGGTCCCATGCAAGAAATGGGAATGAATTTCAAACACCTGCGCACCATTGATTGCCGCCAAAACATTGAGATGCCTCGTTTTCAAATTCTAGTAAATCCAAAACTCATCTAAAATTCATGAAACTTGGCATGCTATCATGGAGTGGCATCAACATGCCATGGTAAAAATTTTGTCCCATTTGGGGCAAGTTTGGGTATATGCTTCTCACAAACCAGAGCTTCTCACAACAAGCATGATGGTTTTCGGTAGCGAACGTCCCACCTTTGGGGACGAAACGATATCCATGCCTCTAATTGCTTTCAAAAAATTTCTCGTGTCAACATAGAACAACAGGAGTGTTGTGTGAATTTTTGTGATTTTTCGGGGTTCGTTTGGACATTTTTATGCATTAACAGAGTTTTCAATCCATTTATGTGCATAATTCAAATATCAACTACATGCACATGCTCTAGTGCATATAAATTGGTTGAAAAATCAAATCTGTGTCCTTGGGTGCATGCTTAGGTCCCATGCAAGAAATGGGAATGTATTTCAAACAACAGCGCACCGTTGATTGCCGGCAAAACATTGAGATGCCTGGTTTTTAAATTCTGGTAAATCTAAAACTCGTCTAAAATTCATGAAACTTGGCATGCTATCATGGAGGGGCATCAACATGCCGTGGTAAAATTTTTGTCCCATTTGGGGCAGGTTAGGGTATATGCTTCCCACAAGCCAGAGCTTCTCACAAAAAGCATGATGGTTTTCGGTAGGGAACGTCCCACCATTGGCGACGAAACGATATCCATTGCCTCTTATTGCTTTCAAATTTGTTCTCGTGTCAACATAGAATAGCAGGAGTGTTGTGTGAATTTTTGTGATTTTTTGGGGTTCATTTGGACATTTTTATGCATTAACTGAGTTTTCAGTGCATTTATGTGCATAATTCAAATTTGAGCTACATGCACATGCTCCAGTGCATATAAATTGGTTGAAACTGAAATCTGTGTCCTTGGGTGCATGCTTAGGTCCCATGCAAGAAATGGGAATGAATTTCAAACACCAGGGCACCGTTGATTACCAGCAGAGCATTGAGATGCCTGGTTTTTTAAGTCTGGGAAATCCAAAACTCGCCTAAAATTCATGAAACTTGGCATGCTATCATCGAGCGGCATCAACATGCCGTGGTAAATTTTTTATCCCATTTGGGGCATGTTTGGGTATATGCTTCTCACAAACCAGAGCTTCTTACAACAAGCATGATGGTGTTCGGTAGGGAACGTCCCACCTTTGGGGACGAAACGATATCCATTGCCTCTTATTGCTTTCATATATTTTTTTCTCATGTCAACATAGAACAATAGGACTGTTGTGTGAATTTTTGTGATTTTTTGGGGTTCGTTTAGATATTTTTATGCATTAACTTTGTTTTCAATGCATTTATGTGCACAATTCAAATTTTGAACTACATGCACATGCTCTAGTGCATATAAATTGGTTGAAAAATAAAATCTGTGTCCTTGGGTGCATGCTTAGGTCCCATGCAAGAAATGGGAATGAATTTCAAACACCAGCGCACCATTGATCGTCTAAAATTCATGAAACTTGGCATGCTATCATGGAGCGGCATCAACATGCCATGGTAAAAAATTTGTCCCATTTGGGGCAGGTTTGGGTATATGCTTCTCACAAACCAGAGCTTCGCACGACAAGCATGATGGTTTTCGGTAGGGAACGTCCCACCTTTGGGGACGAAACGATATCCATGCCTCTTATTGATTTCAAATTTTTTCTCGTGTCAACATAGAACAACAGGAGTGTTGTGTGAATTTTTGTGATTTTCGGAGTTCGTTTGGACATTTTTATGCATTAACAGGGTTTTCAATCCATTTATGTGCATAATTCAAATATCAACTACATGCACATGCTCTAGTGCATATAAATTGGTTGAAAAATCAAATCTGTGTCCTTGGGTGCATGCTTAGGTCCCATGCAAGAATTGGGAATTTATTTCAAACACCAGGGCACCGTTGATTGCCGGCAAAACATTGAGATGCCTAGTTTTTAAATTCTGGTAAATCTAAAACTCGTCTAAAATTCATGAAACTTGGCATCCTATCATGGAGCGGCATCAACATGCCGTGGTAAATTTTTTGTCCCATTTGGGGCAGGTTAGGGTATATGCTTCCCACAAGCCAGAGCTTCTCACAACAAGCATGATGGTTTTCGGTAGGGAACGTCCCACCATTGGGGACGAAACGATATCCATTGCCTCTTATGGCTTTCAAATTTTTTTCTCGTGTCAACATAGAATAGCAGGAGTGTTGTGTGAATTTTTGTGATTTTTTGGGGTTCGTTTGGACATTTTCATGCATTAACAGAGTTTTCAATGCATTTATGTGCATAATTCAAATTTGAACTACATGCACATGCTCCAGTGCATATAAATTGGTTGAAACTCAAATCTGTGTCCTTGGGTGCACGCTTAGGTCCCATGCAAGAAATGGGAATGAATTTCTAACACCAGGGCACCGTTGATTACCAGCAAAGCATTGAGATGCCTGGTTTTTAAATTTTGGTAAATCTAAAACTCGTCTACAATTCATGAAACTTGGCATGCTATCATGGAGCGGCATCAACATGGCGTGGTAAAGTTTTTGTCCCATTTGGGGCAGGTTAGGGTATATGCTTCCCACAAGCCAGAGCTTCTCACAAAAAGCATGATGGTTTTCGGTAGGGAACGTCCCACCATTGGCGACGAAACGATATCCATTGCCTCTTATTGTTTTCAAATTTGTTCTCGTGTCAACATAGAATAGCAGGAGTGTTGTGTGAATTTTTGTGATTTTTTGGGGTTCATTTGGACATTTTTATGCATTAACTGAGTTTTCAGTGCATTTATGTGCATAATTCAAATTTGAACTACATGCACATGCTCCAGTGCATATAAATTGGTTGAAACTCAAATCTGTGTCCTTGGGTGCATGCTTAGGTCCCATGCAAGAAATGGGAATGAATTTCAAACACCAAGGCACCGTTGATTACCAGCAGAGCATTGAGATGCCTGGTTTTTTAAGTCTGGGAAATCCAAAACTCGCCTAAAATTCATGAAACTTGGCATGCTATCATCGAGCGGCATCAACATGCCGTGGTAAATTTTTTATCCCATTTGGGGCATGTTTGGGTATATGCTTCTCACAAACCAGAGCTTCTTACAACAAGCATGATGGTGTTCGGTAGGGAACGTCCCACCTTTGGGGACGAAACGATATCCATTGCCTCTTATTGCTTTCATATATTTTTTTCTCATGTCAACATAGAACAATAGGACTGTTGTGTGAATTTTTGTGATTTTTTGGGGTTCGTTTAGATATTTTTATGCATTAACTTTGTTTTCAATGGATTTATGTGCACAATTCAAATTTTGAACTACATGCACATGCTCTAGTGCATATAAATTGGTTGAAAAATAAAATCTGTGTCCTTGGGTGCATGCTTAGGTCCCATGCAAGAAATGGGAATGAATTTCAAACACCAGCGCACCATTGATCGTCTAAAATTCATGAAACTTGGCATGCTATCATGGAGCGGCATCAACATGCCATGGTAAAATTTTTGTCCCATTTGGGGCAGGTTTGGGTATATGCTTCTCACAAACCAGAGCTTCTCACAACAAGCATGATGGTTTTCGGTAGGGAACGTCCCACCTTTGGGGACGAAACGATATCCATGCCTCTTATTGATTTCAAATTTTTTCTCGTGTCAACATAGAACAACAGGAGTGTTGTGTGAATTTTTGTGATTTTTCGGAGTTCGTTTGGACATTTTTATGCATTAACAGGGTTTTCAATCCATTTATGTGCATAATTCAAATATCAACTACATGCACATGCTCTAGTGCATATAAATTGGTTGAAAAATCAAATCTGTGTCCTTGGGTGCATGCTTAGGTCCCATGCAAGAAATGGGAATGAATTTCAAACACCAGGGCACCGTTGATTGCCGGCAAAACATTGAGATGCCTAGTTTTTAAATTCTGGTAAATCTAAAACTCGTCTAAAATTAATGAAACTTGGCATGCTATCATGGAGCGGCATCAACATGCCGTGGTAAATTTTTTGTCCCATTTGGGGCAGGTTAGGGTATATGCTTCCCACAAGCCAGAGCTTCTCACAACAAGCATGATGGTTTTCGGTAGGGAACGTCCCACCATTGGGGACGAAACGATATCCATTGCCTCTTATGGCTTTCAAATTTTTTTCTCGTGTCAACATAGAATAGCAGGAGTGTTGTGTGAATTTTTGTGATTTTTTGGGGTTCGTTTGGACATTTTCATGCATTAACAGAGTTTTCAATGCATTTATGTGCATAATTCAAATTTGAACTACATGCACATGCTCCAGTGCATATAAATTGGTTGAAACTCAAATCTGTGTCCTTGGGTGCACGCTTAGGTCCCATGCAAGAAATGGGAATGAATTTCTAACACCAGGGCACCGTTGATTACCAGCAAAGCATTGAGATGCCTGGTTTTTAAATTTTGGTAAATCTAAAACTCGTCTACAATTCATGAAACTTGGCATGCTATCATGGAGCGGCATCAACATGGCGTGGTAAAGTTTTTGTCCCATTTGGGGCAGGTTAGGGTATATGCTTCCCACAAGCCAGAGCTTCTCACAAAAAGCATGATGGTTTTCGGTAGGGAACGTCCCACCATTGGCGACGAAACGATATCCATTGCCTCTTATTGTTTTCAAATTTGTTCTCGTGTCAACATAGAACAGCAGGAGTGTTGTGTGAATTTTTGTGATTTTTTGGGGTTCATTTGGACATTTTTATGCATTAACTGAGTTTTCAGTGCATTTATGTGCATAATTCAAATTTGAACTACATGCACATGCTCCAGTGCATATAAATTGGTTGAAACTCAAATCTGTGTCCTTGGGTGCATGCTTAGGTCCCATGCAAGAAATGGGAATGAATTTCAAACACCAAGGCACCGTTGATTACCAGCAGAGCATTGAGATGCCTGGTTTTTTAAGTCTGGGAAATCCAAAACTCGCCTAAAATTCATGAAACTTGGCATGCTATCATCGAGCGGCATCAACATGCCGTGGTAAATTTTTTATCCCATTTGGGGCATGTTTGGGTATATGCTTCTCACAAACCAGAGCTTCTTACAACAAGCATGATGGTGTTCGGTAGGGAACGTCCCACCTTTGGGGACGAAACGATATCCATTGCCTCTTATTGCTTTCATATATTTTTTTCTCATGTCAACATAGAACAATAGGACTGTTGTGTGAATTTTTGTGATTTTTTGGGGTTCGTTTATATATTTTTATGCATTAACTTTGTTTTCAATGGATTTATGTGCACAATTCAAATTTTGAACTACATGCACATGCTCTAGTGCATATAAATTGGTTGAAAAATCAAATCTGTGTCCTTGGGTGCATGCTTAGGTCCCATGCAAGAAATGGGAATGAATTTCAAACACCAGCGCACCATTGATCGTCTAAAATTCATGAAACTTGGCATGCTATCATGGAGCGGCATCAACATGCCATGGTAAAATTTTTGTCCCATTTGGGGCAGGTTTGGGTATATGCTTCTCACAAACCAGAGCTTCTCACAACAAGCATGATGGTTTTCGGTAGGGAACGTCCCACCTTTGGGGACGAAACGATATCCATGCCTCTTATTGATTTCAAATTTTTTCTCGTGTCAACATAGAACAACAGGAGTGTTGTGTGAATTTTTGTGATTTTTCGGAGTTCGTTTGGACATTTTTATGCATTAACAGGGTTTTCAATGCATTTATGTGCATAATTCAAATTTGAACTACATGCACATGCTCCAGTGCATATAAATTGGTTGAAACTCAAATCTGTGTCCTTGGGTGCACGCTTAGGTCCCATGCAAGAAATGGGAATGAATTTCAAACACCAGGGCACCGTTGATTACCAGCAAAGCATTGAGATGCCTGGTTTTTAAATTCTGGGAGATCCAAAACTCGTCTGAAATTCATGACACGTGGCATGCTATCATGGAGCGGCATCAACATGCCGTGGTAAATTTTTTGTCCCATTTGGGGCATGTTTGGCTATATGCTTCTCAAAAACCAAGGCTTCCCACAACAAGCATGATGGTGTTTTGTAGGGAACGTCCCACCTTTGGGGACGAATTGATATCCATTGCCTTTTATTGCTTTCATATTTTTTTTCTCATGTCAACATAGAACAATAGGAGTGTTGTGTGAATTTTTGTGATTTTTGGGGTTCGTTTAGATATTTTTATGCATTAACTTTGTTTTCAATGCATTCATGTGCACAATTCAAATTTTGAACTACATGCACATGCTCTAGTGCATATAAATTGGTTGAAAAATCAAATCTGTGTCCTTTGGTGCATGCTTAGGTCCCATGCAAGAAATGGGAATGAATTGCAAACACCAGGGCACCGTTGATTACCAGCAAAGCATTGAGATGCCTGGTTTTTAAATTCTGGGAATTCCAAAACTCGCCTGACATTCATGAAACTTGGCATGCTATCATCGAGCGGCATCAACATGCCGTGGTAGATTTTTTGTCCCATTTGGGGCTTGTTTGGGTATATGCTTCTCACAAACCAGAGCTTCTTACAACAAGCATGATGGTGTTCGGTAGGGAACGTCCCACCTTTGGGGACGAAACGATATCCATTGCCTCTTATTGCTTTCATATATTTTTTCTCATGTCAACATAGAACAATAGGAGTGTTGTGAGAATTTTTGTGATTTTTTGGGGTTCGTTTAGATATTTTTATGCATTAACTTTGTTTTCAATGCATTTATGTGCACAATTCAAATTTTGAACTACATGCACATGCTCTAGTGCATATAAATTGGTTGAAAAATCAAATATGTGTCCTTGGGTGCATGCTTCGGTCCCATGCAAGAAATGGGAATGAATTTCAAACACGAGGGCACCGTTGATTGCCGGCAAAACATTGAGATGCCTCGTTTTCAAATTCTAGTAAATCCAAAACTCGTCTAAAATTCATGAAACATGGCATGCTATCATGGAGCGGCATCAACATCCCATGGTAAAAGTTTTGTCCCATTTGGGGCAGGTTTGGGTATATGCTTCTCACAAACCAGAGCTTCTCACAACCAGCATGATGGTTTTCGGTAGGGAACGTCCCACCTTTGGGGACGAAACGATATCCATGCATCTTATTGCTTTCAAATTTTTTCTCGTGTCAACATAGGACAACAGGAGTGTTGTGTGAATTTTTTTGATTTTTCGGGGTTCGTTTGGACATTTTTATACATTAATAGAGTTTTCAATCCATTTATGTGCATAATTCAAATATCAACTACATGCACATGCTCTAGTGCATATAAATTGGTTGAAAAATCCAATCTGTGTCCTTGGGTGCATGCTTAGGTCCCATGCAAGAAATGGGAATGAATTTCAAACACCAGGGCACCGTTGATTGCCGGCAAAACATTGAGATGCCTGGTTTTTAAATTCTGGTAAATCTAAAACTCGTCTAAAATTCATGAAACTTGGCATGCTATCATGGAGCGGCATCAACATGCCGTGGTAAAAATTTTGTCCCATTTGGGGCAGGTTAGGGTATATGCTTCCCACAAGCCAGAGCTTCTCACAACAAGCAGGATGGTTGTCGGTAGGAAACGTCCCACCATTGGGGACGAAACGATATCCATTGCCTCTTATGGCTTTCAAATTTTTTCTCGTGTCAACATAGAACAGCTGGAGTGTTGTGTGAATTTTTGTGATTTTTTGGGGTTCGTTTGGACATTTTTATGCATTAACTGAGTTTTCAATGCATTTATGTGCATAATTCAAATTTGAACTACATGGACATGCTCCAGTGCATATAAATTGGTTGAAACTCAAATCTGTGTCCTTGTGTGCATGCTTAGGTCCCATGCAAGAAATGGGAATGAATTTCAAACACCAGGGCACCGTTGATTACCAGCAAAGCATTGAGATGCCTGGCTTTTAAATTCTGGGAAATCCAAAACTCGTCTGAAATTCATGACACTTGGCATGCTATCATGGAGCGGCATCAACATGCCGTGGTAAATTTTTTGTCCCATTTGGGGCATGTTTGGCATGCTATCATGGAGCGGCATCAACATGCCGTGGTAAATTTTTTGTCCCATTTGGGGCATGTTTGGGTATATGCTTCTCACAAACCAGAGCTTCCCACAACAAGCATGATGTGTTTGGTAGGGAACGTCCCACCTTTGGGGACGAATCGATATCCATTGCCTTTTATTGCTTTCATATTTTTTTCTCATGTCAACATAGAACAATAGGAGTGTTGTGTGAATTTTTGTGATTTTTGGGGTTCGTTTAGATATTTTTATGCATTAACTTTGTTTCCAATGCATTCATGTGCACAATTCAAATTTTGAACTACATGCACATGCTCTAGTGCATATAAATTGGTTGAAAAATCAAATCTGTGTCCTTCGGTGCATGCTTAGGTCCCATGCAAAAATGGGAATGAATTGCAAACACCAGGGCACCGTTGATTACCAGCAAAGCATTGAGATGCCTGGTTTTTAAATTCTGGGAAATCCAAAACTCGCCTGAAATTCATGAAACTTGGCATGCTATCATCGAGCGGCATCAACATGCCGTGGTAAATTTTTTGTCCCATTTGGGGCATGTTTGGGTATATGCTTCTCACAAACCAGAGCTTCTTACAACAAGCATGATGGTGTTCGGTAGGGAACGTCCCACCTTTGGGGACGAATCGATATCCATTGCCTCTTATTGCTTTCATATTTTTTTCTCATGTCAACATAGAACAATAGGAGTGTTGTGTGAATTTTTGTGATTTTTCGGGGTTCGTTTAGATATTTTTATGCATTAACTTTGTTTTCAATGCATTTATGTGCACAATTCAAATTTTGAACTACATGAATATGCTCTAGTGCATATAAATTGGTTGAAAAATCAAATATGTGTCCTTGGGTGCATGCTTAGGTCCCATGCAAGAAATGGGAATGAATTTCAAACACCAGCACACCATTGATTGCCGGCAAAGCATTGAGATGCCTGGTTTTTAAATTCTAGTAAATCCAAAACTCGTCTAAAATTCATGAAACTTGGCATGCTATCATGGAGCGGCATCAACATGCCATGGTAAATATTTTGTCCCATTTGGGGCAGGTTTGGGTATATGCTTCTCACAAACCAGAGCTTCTCACAACAAGCATGATGGTTTTCGGTAGGGAACGTCACACCTTTAGGGACGAAACGATATCCATGCCTCTTATTGCTTTCAAATTTTTTCTCGTGTCAACATAGAACAACAGGAGTGTTGTGTGGATTTTTGTGATTTTTCGGGGTTCGTTTGGACATTTTTATGCATTAACAGAGTTTTCAATCCATTTATGTGCATAATTCAAATATCAACTACATGCACATGCTCTAGTGCATATAAATTGGTTGAAAAAACAAATCTGTGTCCCTGGGTGCATGCTTAGGTCCCATGCAAGAAATGGGAATGAATTTCAAACACCAGGGCACCGTTGATTGCCGGCAAAACATTGAGATGCCTGGTTTTTAAATTCTGGTAAATCTAAAACTCGTCTAAAATTCATGAAACTTGGCATGCTATCATGGAGCGGCATCAACATGCCGTGGTAAAAATTTTGTCCCATTTGGGGCAGGTTAGGGTATATGCTTCTCACAACAAGCATGATGGTTTTCGGTAGGGAATGTCCAACCATTGGGGACGAAACGATATCCATTGCATCTTATTGCTTTCAAATTTTTTGTCGTGTCAACATAGCAGAGCAGGAGTGTTTTGTGAATTTTTGTGATTTTTTGGGGTTCGTCTGGACATTTTTATGCATTAGCTGAGTTTTCAATGCATTTATGTGCATTATTCAAATTTGAACTACATGCGCATGCTCCAGCGCATATAAATTGGTTGAAACTCAAATCTATGTCCTTGGGTGCATGCTTAGGTCCCATGCAAGAAATGGGAATGAATTTCAAACACCAGGGCACAGTTGATTACCAGCAAAGCATTGAGATGCCTGGTTTTTAAATTCTGGGAAATCCAAAACTCGTCTGAAATTCATGAAACTAGGCATGCTTTCATCGAGCGGCATCAACATGCCGTGGTAAACTTTTTGTCCCATTTGGGGCATGTTTGGGTATATGCTTCTCACAAACCAGAGGTTCCCACAACAAGCATGATGGTATTTGGTAGGGAACGACCCACCTTTGGGGACGAAACGATATCCATTGCCTCTTATTGCTTTCATATTTTTTTTCTCATGTCAACATAGAACAATAGGAGTGTTGTGTGAATTTTAGTGATTTTTCGGGGTTCGTTTAGATATTTTTATGCATTAACTTTGTTTCTAATGCATTTATGTGCACAATTCAAATTCTGAACTACATGCACATGCTCTAGTGCATATAAATTGGTTGAAAATCAAATCTGTGTCCTTGGGTGCATGCTTAGGTCCCATGCAAGAAATTGGAATGAATTTCAAACACCAGCGCACCATTGATTGCCGGCAATACATTGAGATGCCTCGTTTTCAAATTCTAGTAAATCCAAAACTCGTCTAAAATTCATGAAACTTGGCATGCTATTATGGAGCGGCATCAACATGCCATGGTAATTTTTTTGTCCCATTTGGGGCAGGTTTGGGTATATGCTTCTCACAAACCAGAGCTTCTCACAACAAGCATGATGGTTTTCGGTAGGGAACGTCCCACGTTTGGGGACGAAACGATATCCATGCCTCTTATTGCTTTCAAATTTTTTCTCGTGTCAACATAGAACAACAGGAGTGTTGTGTGAATTTTTGTGATTTTTCGGGGTTCCTTTGGACATTTTTATGCATTCACAGAGTTTTCAATCCATTTATGCGCATAATTCAAATATCAACTACATGCACATGCTCTAGTGCATATAAATTGGTTGAAAAATCAAATATGTGTCCTTGGGAGCATGCTTAGGTCCCATGGAAGAAATGGGAATGAATTTCAAACACCAGGGCACCGTTGATTGCCGGCAAAACATTGAGATGCCTGGTTTTTAAATTCTGGTAGATCTAAAACTCGTCTAAAATTCATGAAACTTGGCATGCTATCATTGAGCGGCATCAACATGCCGTGGTAAATTTTTGTCCCATTTGGGGCAGGTTAGGGTATATGCTTCTCACAAGCCAGAGCTTCTCACAACAAGCATGATCGTTTTCGGTAGGGAATGTCCAACCATTGGGGACGAAACGATATCCATTGCCTCTTATTGCTTTCAAATTTTTTGTCATGTCAACATAGCACAGCAGGAGTGTTTTGTGATTTTTTGTGATTTTTTGGGGTTCGTTTGGACATTTTTATGCATTAACTGAGTTTTCAATGCATTTATGTGCATAATTCAAATTTGAACTACATACAGATGCTCCAGTGCATATAAATTGGTTGAAAAATCAAATCTGTGTCCTTGGGTGCATGCTTAGGTCCCATGCAAGAAATGGGAATGAATTTCAAACACGAGGGCACCGTTGATTGCCGGCAAAACATTGAGATGCCTGGTTTTCAAAATTCTGGGAAATCCAAAACTTGTCTGAAATTCATGAAACTTGGCATGCTATCATCGAGCGGCATCAACATGTCGTGGTAAATTTTTTGTCCCATTTGGGGCATGTTTGGGTATATGCTTCTCACAAACCAGAGCTTCCCACAACAAGCATGATGGTGTTTGGTAGGGAACGTCCCACCTTTGGGGACGAAACGATATCCATTACCTCTTATTGCTTTCATATTTTTTTTCTCATGTCAACATAGAACAATACGAGTGTTGTGTGAATTTTTGTGATTTTTCGGGGTTTGTTTAGATATTTTTATGCATTAACTTTGTTTCTAATACATTTATGTGCACAATTCAAATTTTGAACTACATGCACATGCTCTAGTGCATATAAATTGGTTGAAAAATCAAATCTGTGTGCTTGGGTGCATGCTTAGGTCCCATGCAAGAAATGGGAATGAATTTCAAACACCAGCGCACCATTGATTGCCGGCAAAACATTGAGATGCCTCGTTTTTAAATTCTAGTAAATCCAAAACTCGTCTAAAATTCATGAAACTTGGCATGCTATCATGGAGCGGCATCAACATGCCATGGTAAAAATTTTGTCCCATTTGGGGCAGGTTTGGGTATATGCTTCTCACAAACCAGAGCTTCTCACAACAAGCATGATGGTTTTCGGTAGGGAACGTCACACCATTGGGGACGAAACGATATACATTGCCTCTTATTGCTTTCAAATTTTTTCTCGTGTCAACATAGAACAGCAGGAGTGTTTTGTGAATTTTTGTGATTTATTGGGGTTCATTTGGACATTTTCATGCACTGAGTTTTCAATGCATAATTTGAACTACATGCACATGCTCCAGTGCATATAAATTGGTTGAAACTCAAATCTGTGTCCTTGGGTGCATGCTTAGGTCCCATGAAAGAAATGGGAATGAATTTCAAACACGAGGGCACCGTTGATTGCCGGCAAAACATTGAGATGCCTCGTTTTTAAATTATAGTAAATCCAAACCTCGTCTGAAATTCATGAAATTTGGAATGCTATCATGGAGCGGCATCAACATGCCGTGGTAAATTTTTTGTCCCATTTGGGGCAGGTTTGGGGATATGCTTCTCACAAACCAGAGCTTCTCACAACAAGCTTCATGGTTTTCGGTAGAACGTCCCACCATTGGGGACGAAACGATATCCATTGCCTCTTATTGCTTTCAAATTTTTTCTCGTGTCAACATAGAACAGCAGGAGTGTTTTGTGAATTTTTGTGATTTATTGGGGTTCATTTGGACATTTTCATGCATTAACTGAGTTTTCAATGCATAATTTGAACTACATGCACATGCTCCAGTGCATATAAATTGGTTGAAACTCAAATCTGTGTCCTTGGGTGCATGCTTAGGTCCCATGCAAGAAATGAGAATGAATTTCAAACACGAGGGCACCGTTGATTGCCGGCAAAACATTGAGATGCCTAGTTTTTAAATTATAGTAAATCCAAACCTCGTCTGAAATTCATGAAACTTGGCATGCTATCATGGAGCGGCATCAACATGCCGTGGTAAATTTTTTGTCCCATTTGGGGCAGGTTTGGGGATATGCTTCTCACAAACCAGAGCTTCTCACAACAAGCATGATGGTTTTCGGTAGGGAACGTCCCACCATTGGGGACGAAACGATATCCATTGCCTCTTATTGCTTTCAAATTTTTTCTCGTGTCAACATAGAACAGCAGGAGTGTTTTGTGAATTTTTGTGATTTATTGGGGTTCATTTGGACATTTTCATGCATTAACTGAGTTTTCAATGCATAATTTGAACTACATGCACGTGCTCAAGTGCATATAAATTGGTTGAAACTCAAATCTGTGTCCTTGGGTGCATGCTTAGGTCCCATGCAAGAAATGGGAATGAATTTCAAACACGAGGGCACCGTTGATTGCCGGCAAAACATTGAGATGCCTAGTTTTTAAATTATAGTAAATCCAAACCTCGTCTGAAATTCATGAAACTTGGCATGCTATCATGGAGCGGCATCAACATGCCGTGGTAAATTTTTTGTCCCATTTGGGGCAGGTTAGGGTATATGCTTCTCACAAGCCAGAGCTTCTCACAACAAGCATGATCGTTTTCGGTAGGGAATGTCCAACCATTGGGGACGAAACGATATCCATTGCCTCTTATTGCTTTCAAATTTTTTGTCGTGTCAACATAGCACAGCAGGAGTGTTTCGTGAATTTTGGTGATTTTTTGGGGTTCGTTTGGACATTTTTATGCATTAACTGAGTTTTCAATGCAGTTATGTGCATAATTCAAATTTGAACTACATGTAGATGCTCCAGTGCATATAAATTGGTTGAAAAACAAAATTTGTGTCCTTGGGTGCATGCTTAGGTCCCATGCAAGAAATGGAAATGAATTTCAAACACGAGGGCACCGTTGATTGCCGGCAAAACATTGAGATGCCTGGTTTTTAAATTCTGGGAAATCCCAAACTCGTCTGAAAATCATGAAACTTGGCATGCTATCATCGAGCGGCATCAACATGCCATGGTAAATTTTTTGTCCCATTTGGGGCATGTTTGGGTATATGCTTCTCACAAACCAGAGCTTCCCACAACAAGCATGATGGTGTTTGGTAGGGAACGTCCCACCTCTGGGGACGAAACGATATCCATTACCTCTTATTGCTTTCATATTATTTTTCTCATGTCAACATAGAACAATAGGAGTGTTGTGTGAATTTTTGTGATTTTTTAGGGTTCCTTTAGATATTTTTATGCATTAACTTTGTTTCTAATGCATTTATGTGCACAATTCAAATTTTGAACTACATGCACATGCTCTAGTGCATATAAATTGGTTGAAAAATCAAATCTGTGTGCTTGGGTGCATGCTTAGGTCCCATGCAAGAAATGGGAATGAATTTCAAACACCAGCGCACCATTGATTGCCGGCAAAACATTGAGATGCCTCGTTTTTAAATTCTAGTAAATCCAAAACTCGTCTGAAATTCATGAAACTTGGCATGCTATCATGGAGCGGCATCAACATGCCATGGTAAATTTTTTGTCCCATTTGGGGCAGGTTTGGGTATATGCTTCTGACAAACCAGAGCTTCTCACAACAAGCATGATGGTTTTCGGTAGGGAACGTCACACCTTTGGGGACGAAACGATATCCATGCCTCTTATTGCTTTCAAATTTTTTCTCGTGTCAGCATAGAACAACAGGAGTGTTGTGTTAATTTTTGTGATTTTTCGGGGTTCGTTTGGACATTTTTATGCATTAACAGAGTTTTCAATCCATTTATGTGCATAATTCAAATATCAACTACATGCACATGCTCTAGTGCATATAAATTGGTTGAAAAATCAAATCTGTGTCCTTGGGTGCATGCTTAGGTCCCATGCAAGAAATGGGAATGAATTTCAAACACCAGGGCACCGTTGATTGCCTGCAAAACATTGAGATGCCTGGTTTTTAAATTCTGGTAAATCTAAAACTCGTCTAAAATTCATGAAACTTGGCATGCTATCATGGAGCGGCATCAACATGCCGTGGTAAAAATTTTGTCCCATTTGGGGCAGGTTAGGGTATATGCTTCTCACAAGCCAAAGCTTCTCACAACAAGCATGATGGTTTTTGGTAGGGAACGTCCCACCATTGGGGACGAAACGATATCCATTGCCTCTTATTGCTTTCAAATTTTTTCTCGTGTCAACATAGAACAGCAGGAGTGTTTTGTGAATTTTTGTGATTTATTGGGGTTCATTTGGACATTTTCATGCATTAACTGAGTTTTGAATGCATAATTTGAACTACATGCACATGCTCCAGTGCATATAAATTGGTTGAAACTCAAATCTCTGTCCTTGGGTGCATGCTTAGGTCCCATGCAAGAAATGGGAATGAATTTCAAACACGAGGGCACCGTTGATTGCCGGCAAAACATTGAGATGCCTGGTTTTTAAATTCTGGGAAATCCAAAACTCGTCTGAAATTCATGAAACTTGGCATGCTATCATCGAGCGGCATCAACATGCCGTGGTAAATTTTTTCTCCCATTTGGGGCATGTTTGGGTATATGCTTCCCACAACAAGCATGACGGTGTTTGGTAGGGAACGTCCCACCTTTGGGGACGAAACGATATCCATTACCTCTTATTGCTTTCATATTTTTTTCTCATGTCAACATAGAACAATAGGAGTGTTGTGTGAATTTTTGTGATTTTTCGGGGTTCGTTTAGATATTTTTATGCATTAACTTTGTTTCTAATGCATTTATGTGCACAATTCAAATTTTGAACTACATGCACATGCTCTAGTGCATATAAATTGGTTGAAAATCAAATCTGTGTGCTTGGGTGCATGCTTAGGTCCCATGCAAGAAATGGGATTGAATTTCAAACACCAGCGCACCATTGATTGCCGGCAAAACATTGAGATGCCTCGTTTTTAAATTCTAGTAAATCCAAAACTCGTCTAAAATTCATGAAACTTGGCATGCTATCATGGAGCGGCATCAACATGCCATGGTAAATTTTTTGTCCCATTTGGGGCAGGTTTGGGTATATGCTTCTCACAAACCAGAGCTTCTCACAACAAGCATGATGATTTTCGGTAGGGAAAGTCACACCTTTGGGGACGAAACGATATCCATGCCTCTTATTGCTTTCAATTTTTTTCTCGTGTCAACATACAACAACATGAGTGTTGTGTGAATTTTTGTGATTTTTCGGGGTTCGTTTGGACATTTTTATGCATTAACAGAGTTTTCAATCCATTTATGTGCATAATTCAAATATCAACTACATGCACATGCTCTAGTGCATATAAATTGGTTGAAAAATCAAATCTGTGTCCTTGGGTGCATGCTTAGGTCCCATGCAAGAAATGGGAATGAATTTCAAACACCAGGGCACCGTTGATTGCTGGCAAAACATTGAGATGCCTGGTTTTTAAATTCTGGTAAATCTAAAACTCGTCTGAAATTCATGAAACTTGGCATGCTATCATGGACCGGCATCAACATGCCGTGGTAAAAATTTTGTCCCATTTGGGGCAGGTTAGGGTATATGCTTCTCACAAGCCAGAGCTTCTCACAACAAGCATGATGGTTTTCGGTAGGGAACGTCCCACCATTGGGGACGAAACGATATACATTGCCTCTTATTGCTTTCAAATTTTTTCTCGTGTCAACATAGAACAGCAGGAGTGTTTTGTGAATTTTTGTGATTTATTGGGGTTCATTTGGACATTTTTATGCATTAACTGTTTTTTTAATGCATTTATGTGCATAATTCAAATTTTAACTACATGCACATGCACCAGTGCATATAAATTGGTTGAAACTCAAATCTATGTCCTTGGCTGCATGCTTAGGTCCCATGCAAGAAATGGGAATGAATTTCAAACACCAGCGCACCGTTGATTGCCGGCAAAACATTGACATGCCTGGTTTTTAAATTATAGTAAATCCAAAACTCGTCTGAAATTCATGAAACTTGGTATGCTATCATCGAGCGACATCAACATGCCATGGTAAAAATTTTGTCCCATTTGGGGCAGGTTTGGGGATATGCTTCTCACAATCCAGAGCTTTTCACAACAAGCACGATGGTTTTCGGTAGGGAACGTCCACCTTTGGGGACGAAACGATATCCATTGCCTCTTATTGCTTTCAAATTTTTTCTCGTGCGAACATAGAACAACTTGAGTGTTGTGTGATTTTTTGTGATTTTTGGGGTTCGTTTGGACATTTTTATGCATTAACTGAGTTTTCAATGCATTTATGTGAATAATTCAAATTTGAACTACATGCACATGCTCCAGTGCGTATAAATTGGTCGAAAAATCAAATATGTGTCCTTGGGTGTATACTTAGGTCCCATGCAAGAAATGGGAATGAATTTCAATCACCAGGGCACCGTTGATTGCCGGCAAAACATTGAGATGCCTGGTTTTTAAATTCTGGGAAATCCGAAACTCGTCTCAAATTCATGAAACTTGGTATGCTATCATGGAGGAGCATGAACATGCCGTGGTAAATTTTTCTCCCATTTGGGGCAGGTTTGGGTATATGCTTCTTAGAAACCAGAGCTTCTCACAACAAGCATCATGGTTTTTGGTAGGGAACGTCCCACCTTTGGGGACGAAACGATATCCATTGCCTCTTATTGCTTTCAAATTTGTTCTCGTGTCAACATAGAACAATAGGAGTGTTGTGTGAATTTATGTGACTTTTTGGGGTTCGTTTGGACATTTTTATCAATTAACTTTGTTTTCAATGCATTTATGTGCACAATTGAAATTTTGAACTACATGCACATGCTCTAGTACATATAAATAGGTTGAAAAATCAAATTTGTGTCCTTGGGTGCATGCTTAGGTCCCATGCAAGAAATGGAAAAGAATTTCAAACACCAGGGCACCGTTGATTGCCGGCAAAATATTGGATTCCTGGTTTTTAAATTCTAGTAAATCCAAAACTCGTCTGAAATTCATGAAACTTGGCATGCTATCATGGAGCGGCATCAACATGTCGTGGTAAAAATTTTGTCCCATTTGGGGCAGGTTTGGGGATATGCCTCTCACAAACCAGAGCTTCTCACAACAAGCATGATGGTTTTCGGTAGGGAACGTCCCACCATTGGGGACGAAACGATATCCATTGCCTCTTATTACTTTAATTTTTTCTCTCGTGTCAACATAGAATACCAGGAGTGTTGTGTGAATTATTGTGATTTTTTGGGGTTCGTTTGGACATTTTTTATGCATCAACTGAGTTTTCAATGCATTTATGTGCTTAATTCAATTTTGAACTACATGCACATGCTCCAGTGCATATAAATTGGTTGAAACTCAAATCTATGTCCTTGGGTGCATGCTTAGGTCGCATTTAAGAAATGGGAATGAATTTCAAACACCAGCGCACCGTTGATTGCCTGGTTTTTAAATTATTGTAAATCCAAAACTCGTCTGAAATTCATGAAACTTGGTATGCTATCATCGAGCGGCATCTACATGCCATGGTAAAAAAAATTCCCATTTGGGGCAGGTTTGGGGATATGCTTCTCACAAACCAGAGCTTCTCACAACAAGCACGATGGTTTTCGGTAGGGAACGTCCCACCATTGGGGACGAAACGATATCCATTGCCTCTTATTGCTTTCAAATTTTTTCTCGTGTCAACATAGAACAACTGGAGTGTTGTGTTAATTTTTTTGATTTTTCGGGGTTCGTTTGGACATTTTTATGCATTAACAGAGTTTTCAATTGATTTATGTGCATAATTAAAATATGAACTACATGCACATGCTCTACTGCATATAAATTCGTTGAAAAATCAAATATGTGTCCTTGGGTGCATGCTTAGGTCCCATGCAAGAAATGGGAATGAATTTCAAACACCAGGTCACTGCTGATTGCCGGCAAAACATTAAGATGGCTGGTTTTTAAATTCTGGTAAATCCAAAACTCGTCTGAAATTCATGAAACTTGGCATGCTATCATGGAGCAGCATCAACATGCCGTGGTAAAAATTTTGTCCCATTTGGGGCAGGTTTGGGTATATGCTTCTCACAAACCAAAGCTTCTCACAACAAGCATGATGGTTTTCGGTAGGGAACGTCCCACCATTGGGGACGAAATGATATCCATTGCCTCTTATTGCTCTAATTTTTTTTCTCGTGTCAACATAGAACAACAGGAGTGTTGTGTGAATTATTGTGATTTTTTGGGGTTCGTTTGGATATTTTTATGCATCAACTGAGTTTTCAATGCATTTATGTGCATAATTCAAATTTGAACTACATGCACATGCTCCAGTGCATATAAATTGGTTGAAACTCAAATCTATGTCCTTGGGTGCATGCTTAGGTCCCATTCAAGAAATGGGAATGAATTTCAAACACCAGCGCACCGTTGATTGCCAGCAAAGACATTGAGATGCCTGGTTTTTAAATTATAGTAAATCCGAAACTCTTCTGAATTGCAGTCATGGAGCGGCATCACCATGCCTTGGTAAAAAAAATTTCCCATTTGGGGCAGGTTTGGGGATATGCTTCTCACAAACCAGAGCTTCTCACAACAAGCATGATGGTTTTCGGTAGGGAACGTCCCACCTTTGGGGACGAAACAATATCCATTGCCTCTTAGTGCTTTGAATTTTTTTCTCGTGTCAACATAGAACAACTGGAGTGTTGTGTGATTTTTGTGATTTTTCGGGGTTCGTTTGGACATTTTTATCAATTAACTTTGTTTTCAATGCATTTATGTGCACAATTGAAATTTTGAACTACATGCACATGCTCTAGTACATATAAATAGGTTGAAAAATCAAATTTGTGTCCTTGGGTGCATGCTTAGGTCCCATGCAAGAAATGGAAAAGAATTTCAAACACCAGTGCACCGTTGATTGCCGGCAAAATATTGGATGCCTGGTTTTTAAATTCTAGTAAATCCAAAACTGGTCTGAAATTCATGAAACTTGGCATGCTATCATGGAGCAGCATCAACATGCCGTGGTAAAAATTTTGTCCCATTTGGGGCAGGTTTGTTGATGTGCTTCTCACAAACCAAAGCTTCTCACAACAAGCATGATGGTTTTCGGTAGGGAACGTCCCACCATTGGGGACGAGATGATATCCATTGCCTCTTATTGCTTTAATTTTTTCTCTCGTGTCAACATAGAACGACACGAGTGTTGTGTGAATTATTGTGATTTTTTGGGGTTCGTTTGGACATTTTTATGCATCAACTGAGTTTTCAATGTATTTATGTGCATAATTCAATTTTGAACTACATGCACATGCTCCAGTGCATATAAATTGGTTGAAACTCAAATCTATGTCCTTGGGTGCATGCTTAGGTCCCATTCAAGAAATGGGAATGAATTTCAAACACCAGCGCGCTGTTGACTACCTGGTTTTTAAATTATTGTAAATCCAAAACTCGTCTGAAATTCATGAAACTTGGTATGCTATCATCGAGCGGCATCTACATGCCATGGTAAAAAAAAATTCCCATTTGGGGCAGGTTTGGGGATATGCTTCTCACAAACCAGAGCTTCTCACAACAAGCATGATGGTTTTCGGTAGGGAACGTCCCACCATTGGGGACGAAATGATATCCATTGCCTCTTATTGCTTTAATTTTTTTCTCGTGTCAACATAGAACAACAAGAGTGTTGTGTGAATTATTGTGATTTTTTGGGGTTCGTTTGGATATTTTTATGCATCAACTGAGTTGTCAATGCATTTATGTGCATAATTCAAATTTGAACTACATGCACATGCTCAAGTGCATATAAATTGGATGAAACTCAAATCTATGTCCTTGGGTGCATGCTTAGGTCCCATTCAAGAAATGGGAATGAATTTCAAACACCAGCGCAGCGTTGATTGCCGGCAAAAACATTGAGATGCCTGGTTTTTAAATTATAGTAAATCCGAAACTCTTCTGAATTGCAGTCATGGAGGGGCATCACCATGCCGTGGTAAAAATTTTGTCCCATTTGGGGCAGGTTTGGGGATATGCTTCTCACAAACCAGAGCTTCTCACAACAAGCATGATGGTTTTCGGTAGGGAACGTCCCACCTTTGGGGACGAAACAATATACATTGCCTCTTATTGCTTTGAATTTTTTTTCTCGTGTCAACATAGAACAACTGGAGTGTTGTGTGATTTTTGTGATTTTTTGAGGTTCGATTGGACATTTTTATGCATTAACTTTGTTTTCAATGCATTTATGTGCACAATTCAAATTTTGAACTACATGCACATGCTCTAGTACATATAAATAGGTTGGAAAATCAAATTTGTGTCCTTGGGTGCATGCTTAGGTCCCATGCAAGAAATGGAAAAGAATGTCAAACACCAGCGCACCGTTGATTGCCGACAAAATATTGGATGCCTGGTTTTTAAATTCTAGTAAATCCAAAACTCGTCTGAAATTCATGAAACTTGGCATGCTATCATGGAGCGGCATCAACATGCCGTGGTAAAAATTTTGTCCCATCTGGGGCAGGATTGTTGATGTGCTTCTCACAAACCAAAGCTTCTCACAACAAGCATGAAGGTTTTCGGTAGGGAACGTCCCACCATTGGGGACGAAATGATATCCATTGCCTCTTATTGCTTTAATTTTTTCTCCCGTGTCAACATAGAACAACAGGAGTGTTGTGTGAATTATTGTGATTTTTTGGGGTTCGTTTGGACATTTTTATGCATCAACTAAGTTTTCAATGCATTTATGTGCATAATTCAATTTTGAACTACATGCACATGCTCCAGTGCATATAAATTGGTTGAAACTCAAATCTATGTCCATGGGTGAATGCTTAGGTCCCATTCAAGAAATGGGAATGAATTTCAAACACCAACGCACCGTTGATTGCCTGGTTTTTAAATTATAGTAAATCCAAAACTCATCTGAAATTCATGAAACTTGGTATGCTATCATCGAGCGGCATCAACATGCCATGGTAAAAAAATTTCCCATTTGGGGCAGGTTTGGGGATATGCTTCTCACAAACCACAGATTCTCACAACAAGCATTATGGTTTTCGGTAGGGAACGTCCCACCTTTGGAGACGAAACGATATCCATTGCCTCTTGTTGCTTTCAAATTTTTTCTCGTGTCAACATAGAACAACGGGAGTGTGGTGTTAATTTTTTTGAATTTTCGGGGTTCGTTTGGACATTTTTATGCATTAACAGAGTTTCCAATGGATTTATGTGCATAATTAAAATATGAACTACATGCACATGCTCTACTGCATATAAATTGGTTAAAAAGTCAAATATGTATCCTTGGGTGCATGCTTAGGTCCCATGCAAGAAATGGGAATGAATTTCAAACACCAGGGCACCGCTGATTGCCGGCAAAACATTAAGATGGCTGGTTTTTAAATTCTGGTAAATCCAAAACTCGTCTGAAATTCATGAAACTTGGCGTGCTATCATGGAGCAGCATCAACATGCCATGGTAAAATTTTTGTCCCATTTGGGGCAGGTTTGGGTATATGCTTCTAACAAACCAAAGCTTCTCACAACAAGCATGATGGTTTTCGGTAGGGAACGTCCCACCATTGGGGACGAAATGATATCCATTGCCTCTTATTGCTTTAATTTTTTTCTCGTGTCAACATAGAACAACTAGAGTGTTGTGTGATTTTTGTGATTTTTCGGGGTTCGTTTGGACATTTTTATGCATTAACTTTGTTTTCAATGCATTTATGTGCACAATTCAAATTTTGAACTACATGCACATGCTCTAGTACATATAAATTGGTTGAAAAATCAAATTTGTGTACTTGGGTGCATGCTTAGGTCCCATGCAAGAAATGGAAAAGAATTTCAAACACCAGCGCACCGTTGATTGCCGGAAAAATATTGGATCCCTGGTTTTTAAATTCTAGTAAGTCCCAAACTCGTCTGAAATTCATGAAACTTGGCATGCTATCATGGAGCAGCATCAACATGCCATGTTAAATTTTTTGTCCCATTTGGGGCAGGTTTGTTGATGTGCTTCTCACAAACCAAAGCTTCTCACAACAAGCATGATGGTTTTCGGTAGGGAACGTCCCACCATTGGGGACGAAATGATATCCATTGCCTCTTATTCCTTTAATTTTCTTTCTCGTGTCACCATAGAACAACAGGAGTATTCAATGCATCAACTGAGTATTCAATGCATTTATGTGCATAATTCAAATTTGAACTACATGCACATGCTCAAGTGCATATAAATTGGTCGAAACTCAAATCTATGTCCTTGGGTGCATGCTTAGGTCCCATTCAAGAAATGGGAATTAATTTCAAACACCAGCGCACCGTTAATTGCCGGCAAAAACATTGAGATGCCTGGTTTTTAAATTGTAGTAAATCCAAAACTCTTCTGAATTGCAATCATGGAGCGGCATCACCATGCCATGGTAAATTTTTTGTCCCATTTGGGGCAGGTTTGGGGATATGCTTCTCACAAACCAGAGCTTCTCACAACAAGCATGATGGTTTTCGGTAGGGAACGTCCCACCTTTGGGGACGAAACAATATCCATTGCCTCTGATTGCTTTGAATTTTTTTCTCGTGTCAACATAGAACAACTGGAGTGTTGTGTGATTTTTGTGATTTTTCGGGGTTCGTGTGGACATTTTTATGCATTAACTTTGTTTTCAATGCATTTATGTGCACAATTCAAATTTTGAACTACATGCACGTGCTCTAGTACATATAAATTGGTTGAAAAATCAAATTTGTGTCCTTGGGTGCATGCTTAGGTCCCATGCAAGAAATGGAAAAGAATTTCAAACACCAGCGCACCGTTGATTGCCGGCAAAATATTGGATGCCTAGTTTTTAAATTCTAATAAATCCAAAACTCGTTTGAAATTCATGAAACTTGGCATGCTATCATGGAGCGGCATCAACATGTCGTGGTAAAAATTTTGTCCCATTTGGGGCAGGTTTGTTGATGTGCTTCTCACAAACCAAAGCTTCTCACAACAAGCATGATGGTTTTCGGTAGGGAACGCCCCACCATTGGGGACGAAATGATATCCATTGCCTCTTATTGCTTTAATTTTTTTTCTCGTGTCAACATAGAACAACAGGAGTGTTGTGTGAATTATTGTGATTCTTTGGGGTTCGTTTGGATATTTTAATGCCTCAACTGAGTTTTCAATACATTTATGTGCATAATTCAATTTTGAACTACATGCACATGCTCCAGTGCATATAAATTGGTTGAAACTCAAATATATGTCCTTGGGTGCATGCTTAGGTCCCATTCAAGAAATGGGAATGAATTTCAAACACCAGCGCACCGTTGATTGCCGGCAAAAACATTGAGATGCCTGGTTTTTAAATTATGGTAAATCCAAAACTCTTCTGAATTGCAGTCATGGAGCGGCATCACCATGTCGTGGTAAATATTTTGTCCCATTTGGGGCAGGTTTGGGGATATGCTTCTCACAACAAGCATGATGGTTTTCGGTAGGGAACGTCCCACCTTTGGGGACGAAACAATATCCATTGCCTCTTATTGCTTTGAATTTTTTTCTCGTGTCATCATAGAACAACTGGAGTGTTGTGTGATTTTTGTGATTTTTCGGGGTTCGTTTGGACATTTTTATGCATTAACTTTGTTTTCAATGCATTTATGTGCACAATTCAAATTTTGAACTACATGCACATGCTCTAGTACATATAAATTGGTTGAAAAATCAAATTTGTGTCCTTGGGTGCATGCTTAGGTCCCATGCAAGAAATGGAAAAGAATTTCAAACACCAGCGCACCGTTGATTGCCGGCAAAATATTGGATGCCTGGTTTTTAAATTCTAGTAAATCCCAAACTCGTCTGAAATTCATGAAACTTGGCATGCTATCATGGAGCGGCATCAACATGCCGTGTTAAAATTTTTGTCCCATTTGGGGCAGGTTTGTTGATGTGCTTCTCACAAACCAAAGCTTCTCACAACAATCATGATGGTTTTCGGTAGGGAACGTCCCACCATTGGGGACGAAATGATATCCATTGCCTCTTATTGCTTTAATTTTTCTCTCGTGTCAACATAGAACAAAAGGAGTGTTGTGTGAATTATTGTGATTTTTTTGGGTTCGTTTGGACATTTTTATGCATCAACTGAGTTTTCAATGCATTTATGTGCATAATTCAATTTTGAACTACATGCACATGCTCCAATGCATATAAATTGGTTGAAACTCAAATCTATGTCCTTGGGTGCATGCTTAGGTCCCATTCAAGAAATGGGAATGAATTTAAAACACCAGCGCACCATTTATTGCCTGGTTTTTAAATTATGGTAAATCCAAAACTCGTCTGAAATTCATGAAACTTGGTATGCTATCATCGAGCGGCATCAACATGCCATGGTAAAAAAAATTCCCATTTGGGGCAGGTTTGGGGATATGCTTCTCACAAACCAGAGCTTCTCACAACAAGCATGATGGTTTTCGGTAGGGAACGTCCCACCTTTGGAGACGAAACGATATCCATTGCCTCTTATTGCTTTCAAATTTTTTCTCGTGTAAAAATAGAACAACTGGAGTGTTGTGTTAATTTTTTTGATTTTTTGGGGTTCGTTTGGACATTTTTATGCATTAACAAAGTTTTCAATGGATTTATGTGCATAATGAAAATATGAACTACATGCACATGCTCTACTACATATAAATTGGTTGAAAAATCAAATATGTATCCTTGGGTGCATGCTTAGGTCCCATGCAAGAAATGGGAATGAATTTCAAATACCAGGGCACCGCTGATTGCCGGCAAAACATTAAGATGGCTGGTTTTTAAATTCAGGTAAATCCAAAACTCGTGTGAAATTCATGAAACTTGGTATGCTATCATGGAGCAGCATCAACATTCCGTGGTAAATTTTTTGTCCCATTTGGGGCAGGTTTGGGTATATGCTTCTCACAAACCAAAGCTTGTCACAACAAGCATGATAGTTTTCGGTAGGGAACGTCCCACCATTGGGGACGAAATGATATCCATTGCCTCTTATTGCTTTAATTTTTTTTCTCGTGTCAACATAGAACAACAGGAGTGTTGTGTGAATTATTGTGATTTTTTGGGGTTTGTTTGGATATTTTTATGCATCAACTGAGTTTTCAATGCATTTATGTGCTTAATTCAAATTTGAACTACATGCACATGCTCCAGAGCATATAAATTGGTTGAAACTGAAATGTATGTCCTTGGGTGCATGCTTAGGTCCCATTCAAGAAATGGGAATGAATTTCAAACACCAGCGCACCGTTGATTGCCGGCATAAACATTGAGATGCCTGGTTTTTAAATTATAGTAAATCCAAAACTCTTCTGAATTGCAGTCATGGAGCGGCATCACCATGCCGTGGTAAATTTTTTGTCCCATTTGGGGCAGGTTTGGGGATATGCTTCTCACAAACCAGAGCTTCTCACAACAAGCATGATGGTTTTCGGTAGGGAACGTCCCACCTTTGGGGACGAAACAATATCCATTGCCTCTTATTGCTTTGAATTTTTTTCTCGTGTCAACATAGAACAACTGGAGTGTTGTGTGATTTTTTGATTTTTCGGGGTTCGTTTGGACATTTTTATGCATTAACTTTGTTTTCAATGCATTTATGTGCACAATTCAAATTTTGAACTACATGCACATGCTCTAGTACATATAAATTGGTTCAAAAATCAAATTTGTGTCCTTGGGTGCATGCTTAGGTCCCATGCAAGAAATGGAAAAGAATTTCAAACACCAACGCACCGTTGATTGCCGGCAAAATATTGGATGCCTGATTTTTAAATTCTAGTAAATCCAAAACTCGTCTGAAATTCATGAAACTTGGCATGCTATCATGGAGCGGCATCAACATGCCGTGGTAAAAATTTTGTCCCATTTGGGGCAGGTTTGTTGATGTGCTTCTCGCAAACCAAAGCTTCTCACAACAAGCATGATGGTTTTCGGTAGGGAACGTCCCACCATTGGGGACGAAATGATATCCATTGCCTCTTATTGCTTTAATTTTTTTTCTCATGTCAACATAGAACAACAGGAGTTTTGTGTGAATTATTGTGATTCTTTGGGGTTCGTTTGGCTATTTTAATGCATCAACTGAGTTTTCAATGCATTTATGTGCATAATTCAATTTTGAACTACATGCACATGCTCTAGTGCATAAAAATTGGTTGAAACTCAAATATATGTCCTTGGGTGCATGCTTAGGTCCCATTCAAGAAATGGGAATGAATTTCAAACACCAGCGCACCGTTCATTGCCGGCAAAAACACTGAGATGTCTGGTTTTTAAATTATAGTAAATCCAAAACTCTTCTGACTTGCAGTCATGGAGCGGCATCACCATGCCGTGGTAAATATTTTGTCCCATTTGGGGCAGGTTTGGGGATATGCTTCTCACAACAAGCACGATGGTTTTTGATAGGGAACGTCCCACCTTTGGGGACGAAACAATATCCATTGCCTCTTATTGCTTTGAATTTTTTTCTCGTGTCCACATAGAACAACAGGAGTGTTGTGTGATTTTTGTGATTTTTCGTGGTTCGTTTGGACATTTTTATGCATTAACTGAGTTTTCATTGCATTTATGTGCATTCTTGATATTTGAACTATATGCACATGCTCCAGTGCATATAAATTGGTTGAAACATCAAATCTGTGTCCTTGGTTGCATGCTTAAGTCCCATGCAAGAAATATGAATGAATTTCAAACATTAGGGCACCGTTGATTGCCGGCAAAACATTGAGATGCCTGGTTTTTAAATTCAGGGAAATCCAAAACTCGTCTGAAATTCATGAAACTTGGCATGCTATCATGGAGCGGCATCAACATGCCGTGGTAAATTTTTTGTGCCATTTGGGGCAGGTTTGGGGATATGCTTCTCACAAACCAGAGCTTCTCACAACAAGCATGATGGTTTTCGGTAGGGAACGTCCCACCTTTGGGGACGAAACGATATCCATTGCCTCTTATTGCTTTCCAATTTTTTCTCGTGTCAACATAGAACAACAGGAGTGTTGTGGGTATTTTTGTGATTTTTTGGGGTTTGTTTGGACATTTTTATGCATTAATAGAGTTTTCAATCCATTTATGTGCATAATTCCAACATGAACTACATGCAGATGCTCTAGTGCATATAAATTGGTTGAAAAATCAAATCGGTGTCCTTGGGTGCATTCTTTGGTCCCATGCAAGAAATGGGAATGAATTTCAAACACCAACACACCGCTGATTGTCGGCAAAACAGTAAGATGCCTGGTTTTTAACTTATAGTAAATCGAAATCTCGTCTGAAATTCATTAAACTTGGCATGCTATCATGGACCGGCTTCAACATGCCGTGGTAAAATTTTTGTCCCAATTGGGGCAGGTTTGGGGATATGCTAGTCACAAACCAGAGCTTCTCACAACAAGCATGATGGTTTTTGGTAGGGAACGTCCCACCTTTGGGGACCAAACAATATCCATTGCCTCTTATTGCTTTGAAATTTTTTCTCGTGTCAACATAGAACAACTGGAGTGTTGTGTGATTTTTGTGATTTTTCGGGGTTCGTTTGGACATTTTTATGCATTAACTAAGTTTTCAATGCATTTATGTGCATAATTGAAATTTGAACTACATGCACATGCTCCAGTGCATATAAATTGGTTGAAAAATCAAATCTGTGTTCTTGGGTGCATGCTTAGGTCCCATTCAAGAAATGGGAATGAATTTCAAACACCAGCGCACCGTTGATTGCCGGCAAAAACATTGAGATGCCTGGTTTTTAAATTATAGTAAATCCAAAACACTTCTGAATTGCAGTCATGGAGCGGCATCACCGTGCCGTGGTAAATATTTTGTCCCATTTGGGGCAGGTTTGGGGATATGCTTCTCACAACAAGCATGATGGTTTTCGGTAGGGAACGTCCCACCTTTGGGGACGAAACAATATCCATTGCCTCTTATTGCTTTGAATTTTTTTCTCGTGTCAACATAGAACAACTGGAGTGTTGTGTGATTTTTGTGATTTTTCGGGGTTCGTTTGTACATTTTTATGCATTAACTGACTTTTCAATGCATTTATGTGCATTATTGATATTTGAACTACATGGACATACTCTAGTGCATATAAATTGGTTGAAAAATCAAATCTGTGTCCTTGGTTGCATGCTTAGGTCCCATGCAAGAAATAGGAATGAATTTCAAACATTAGGGCACCGTTGATTGCCGGCAAAATATTGAGATGCCTGGTTTTTAAATTCTGGGAAATCCAAAACTCGTCTGAAATTCATGAAACTTGGCATGCTATCATGGAGCGGCATCAACATGCCGTGGTAAATTTTTTGTGCCATTTGGGGTAGGTTTGGGGATATGCTTCTCACAAACCAGAGCTTCTCACAACAACAATGATGGTTTTCGGTAGGGAACATCCAACCTTTGGGGACGAAACAATAGCCATTGCCTCTTATTGCTTTCATATTTTTTTTCTCATGTCAACATAGAACTAGAGGAGTGTTGTGTGAATTTTTGTGATTTTTGGGGTTTGTTTGGACATTTTTATGCATTAATTTTTTTTCAATGCATTTATGTGCACAATTCAAATTTCGAACTACATGCACATGCTCTAGTGCATCTAAATTGGTTGAAAAATCTAATCTGTGTCCTTGGGTGCATGCTTAGGTCCCATGCAAGAAATGGGAATGAATTACAAACACCAGCGCACCGTTGATTACCGGCAAAACATTGAGATGCTTGGTTTTTAAATTCTAGTAAATTCAAAACTCGTCTAAAATTCATGAAACTTGGCATGCTATCACGGAGCGGCATCAACATGCCGTGGTAAACTTTTTGTCTCATTTGGGGCAGGTTTGGGTATATGCTTGTCACAAACCAGAGCTTCTCACAACAAGTATGATGGTTTTCAGTAGGGAACCTCCCACCTTTGGGGATGAAACGATATCCATTGCTTCTTATTGCTTTCCAATTTTTTCTCGTGTCAACATAGAACAACAGGAGTGTTGTGGGTATTTTTGTGATTTTTCGGGGTTGGTTTGGACATTTTTATGCATTAACAGAGTTTTCAATCCATTTATGTGCATAATTCAAATATGAACTACATGCAGATGCTCTAGTGCATATAAATTGGTTGAAAAATCAAATCGGTGTCCTTGGGTGCATTCTTAGGTCCCATGCAAGAAATGGGAATGAATTTCAAACACCAACACACCGCTGATTGTCGGCAAAACAGTAAGATGCCTGGTTTTTAACTTATAGTAAATCAAAATGTCGTCTGAAATTCATTAAACTTGGCATGCTATCATGGACCAGCATCAACATGCCGTGGTAAATTTTTTGTTCGAATTGGGGCAGGTTTGGGGATATGCTTGTCACAAACCAGAGCTTCTCACAAGAAGCATGATGGTTTTTGGTAGGGAACGTCCCACCTTTGGGGACGAAACAATATCCATTGCCTCTTATTGCTTTGAAATTTTTTCTCGTGTCAACATAGAACAACTGGAGTGTTGTGTGATTTTTGTGATTTTTCGGGGTTCGTTTGGACATTTTTATGCATTAACTGAGTTTTCAATGCATTTATGTGCATAATTGAAATTTGAACTACATGCACATGCTCCAATGCGTATAAATTGGTCGAAAAATCAAATCCGTGTCCTTGGGTGTATGCTTAGGTCCCATGCAAGAAATGGGAATGAATTTCAAACACCAGGGCACCGTTGATTGCCGGTAAAACATTGAGATGCCTGGTTTTTAAATTCTGGGAAATCCAAAACTCGTCTGAAATTCATGAAACTTGGCATGCTATCATGGAGCGGCATCAACATGTCGTGGTAAATTTTTTGTCCCATTCGGAGCAGGTTTGGGTATATGCTTCTCACAAACCAGAGCTTCTCACAACAAGCATGATGGTTTTTGGTAGGGAACATCCCACCTTTGGGGACGAAACGATATCCATTGCCTCTTATTGCTTTCATATTTTTTCTCATGTCAACATAGAACAATAGAAGTGTTGTGTGACTTCTTTTGACTTTTTGGGGTTCGTTTGGACATTTTTATGCATTAACTTTGTTTTCAATGCATTTATGTCCACAATTCAAATTTTGAACTACATGCACATGCTCTATTACATATAAATTGGTTGAAAAATCAAATTTGTGTCCTTGGGTGCATGCTTAGGTCCCATGCAAGAAATGGAAAAGAATTTCAAACACCAGCGCACCGTTGATTGCCAGAAAAGCATTGGATATCTGGTTTTTAAATTCTAGTAAATCCAAAACTCGTCTGAAATTCATGAAACATGGCATGCTATCATGGAGCGGCATCAACATGCCGTGGTAAAATTTTTGTCCCATTTGGGGCAGGTTTGGGGATATGCTTCTCACAAACCAGAGAGCTTCTCACAACAAGCATGATGGTTTTCGGTAGGGAACGTCCCACCTTTGGGGACGAAATGATATACAATGCCTCTTATTGCTTTCAATTTTTTCTCCTGTCAACATAGAACAACAGGAGTGTTGTGTGATCTTTTATGATTTTTCGGGGTTCGTTTGGACATTTTTATGCATTAACAGAGTTTTCAATCCATTTATGTGAATAATTAAAATTTGAACTACATGCACATGCTCCAGTGCGAATAAATTGGTCAAAAAATCAAATTTGTGTCCTTGGGTGTATGCTTAGGTCCCATGCGAGAAATGGGAATGAATTTCAAACACCAGGGCACCGTTGATTGCCGGTAAAACATTGAGATGCCTGGTTTTTAAATTCTGGGAAATCCAAAACTCGTCTGAAATTCATGAAACTTGGCATGCTATCATGGAGCGGCATCAACATGTCGTGGTAAATTTTTTGTCCCATTTGGGGCTGGTTTGGGTATATGCTTCTCAGAAACCAGAGCTTCTCACAACAAGCATGATGGTTTTTTGTAGGGAACATCCCACCTTTGGGGACGAAACGATACCCATTGCCTCTTCTTTCTTTCATATTTTTTCTCATGTCAACATAGAACAATAGAAGTGTTGTGTGATTTTTTGTGACTTTTTGGGGTTCGTTTGGACATTTTTATGCATTAACTTTGTTTTCAATGCATTTATGTGCACAATTCAAGTTTCCAACTACATGCACATGCTCTAGTACATATAAATTGGTTGAAAAATCAAATTTGTGTCCTTGGGTGCAAGCTTAGGTCCCATGCAAGAAATGGAAAAGAATTTCAAACACCAGCGCACCGTTGATTGCCGGAAAAACATTGGATGCCTGGTTTTTAAATTCTAGTAAATCCAAAACTCGTCTGAAATTCATGAAACATGGCATGCTATCATGGAGCGGCATCAACATGCCATGGTAAAAATTTTGTCCCATTTGGGGCAGGTTTGGGGATATGCTTCTCACAAACCAGAGCTTCTCACAACAAGCATGATGGTTTTCGGTAGGGAACGTCCCACCTTTGGGGACGAAATGATATCCATTGCCTCTTATTGCTTTCAATTTTTTTCTCCTGTCAACATAGAACCACAGGAGTGTTGTGTGATCTTTTATGGTTTTTCGGGGTTCGTTTGGACATTTTTGTGCATTAACAGAGTGTTCAATCCATTTATGTGAATAATTAAAATTTGAACTACATGCACATGCTCCAGTACGTATAAATTGGTCGAAAAATCAAATCTGTGTCCTTGGGTGTATGCTTAGGTCCCATGCAAGAAATGGGAATGAATTTCAAACACCAGGGCACCGTTGATTGCCGGTAAAACATTGAGATGCCTGGTTTTTAAATTCTGGGAAACCCAAAACTCATCTGAAATTCATGAAACTTGGCATGCTATCATGGTGCGGCATCAACATGTCGTGGTAAATTTTTTGTTCCATTTGGGGCAGGTTTGGGTATATGCTTCTGACAAACCAGAGCTTCTCACAACAAGCATGATGGTTTTTGGTAGGGAACATCCCACCTTTGGGGACGAAATGATATCCATTGCCTCTTATTGCTTTCATATTTTTTCTCATGTCAACATAGAACAATAAAAGTGTTGTGTGACTTTTTGTGACTTTTTGGGGTTCGTTTGGACATTTTTATGCATTAACTTTGTTTTCAATTCATTTATGTGCACAATTCAAATTTCCAACTACATGCACTTGCTCTAGTACATATAAATTGGTTGAAAAATCAAATTTGTGTCCTTGGGTGCATGCTTAGGTCCCATGCAAGAAATGGAAAAGAATTTCAAACACCAGCGCACCATTGATTGCCGGAAAAACATTGGATGCCTGGTTTTTAAATTCTAGTAAATCCAAAACTCGTCTGAAATTCATGAAACATGGCATGCTATCATGGAGCGGCATCAACATGCCATGGTAAAAATTTTGTCCCATTTGGGGCAGGTTTGGGGATATGCTTCTCACAAACCAGAGCTTCTCACAACAAGCATGATGGTTTTCGGTAGGGAACGTCCCACCTTTGGGGACAAAATGATATCCATTGCCTCTTATTGCTTTCAATTTTTTTCTCCTGTCAACATAGAACCACAGGAGTGTTGTGTGATCTTTTATGATTTTTCGGGGTTCGTTTGGACATTTTTGTGCATTAACAGAGTTTTCAATCCATTTATGTGAATAATTAAAATTTGAACTACATGCACATGCTCCAGTACGTATAAATTGGTCGAAAAATCAAATCTGTGTCCTTGGGTGTATGCTTAGGTCCCATGCAAGAAATGGGAATGAATTTCAAACACCAGGGCACCGTTGATTGCCGGTAAAACATTGAGATGCCTGGTTTTTAAATTCTGGGAAACCCAAAACTCATCTGAAATTCATGAAACTTGGCATGCTATCATGGAGCGGCATCAACATGTCGTGGTAAATTTTTTGTTCCATTTGGGGCAGGTTTGGGTATATGCTTCTGACAAACCAGAGCTTCTCACAACAAGCATGATGGTTTTTGGTAGGGAACATCCCACCTTTGGGGACGAAACGATATCCATTGCCTCTTATTGCTTTCATATTTTTTCTCATGTCAACATAAAACAATAGAAGTGTTCTGTGACTTTTTGTGACTTTTTGGGGTTCGTTTGGACATTTTTATGCATTAACTTTGTTTTCAATGCATTTATGTGCACAATTCAAATTTCCAACTACATGCACATGCTCTATTACATATAAATTGGTTGAAAAATCAAATTTGTGTCCTTGGGTGCATGCTTAGGTCCCATGCAAGAAATGGAAAAGAATTTCAAACACCAGCGCACCGTTGATTGCCGGAAAAACATTGGATGCCTGGTTTTTAAATTCTAGTAAATCCAAAACTCGTCTGAAATTCATGAAACATGGCATGCTATCATGGAGCGGCATCAACATGCCGTGGTAAAATTTTTGTCCCATTTGGGGCAGGTTTGGGGATATGCTTCTCACAAACCAGAGCTTCTCACAACAAGCATGATGGTTTTCGGTAGGGAACGTCCCACCTTTGGGGGCGAAATGATATCCATTGCCTCTTATTGCTTTCAATTTTTTCTCCTGTCAACATAGAACAACAGGAGTGTTTATGATCTTTTATGATTTTTCGGGGTTCGTTTGGACATTTTTATGCATTAACAGAGTATTCAATCCATTTATGTGAATAATTAAAATTTGAACTACATGCACATGCCCCAGTGCGTATAAATTGGTTGAAAAATCAAATCTGTGTCCTTGGGTGTATGCTTAGGTCCCATGCAAGAAATGGGAATGAATTTCAAAGACCAGGGCACCGTTGATTGCCGGTAAAACATTGAGATGCCTGGTTTTTAAATTCTGGGAAATCCAAAACTCGTCTGAAATTCATGAAACTTGGCATGCTATCATGGAGCGGCATCATCATGTCGTGGTAAATTTTTTGTCCCATTTGGGGCTGGTTTGGGTATATGCTTCTCACAAACCAGAGCTTCTCACAACAAGCATGATGGTTTTTGGTAGGGAACATCCCACCTTTGGGGACGAAACGATATCCATTGCCTCTTATTGCTTTCATAATTTTTCTCATGTCAACATAGAACAATAGAAGTGTTGTGTGACTTTTTGTGACTTTTTGGGGTTCGTTTGGACATTTTTATGCATTAACTTTGTTTTCAATTCATTTATGTGCACAATTCAAATTTCCAACTACATGCACTTGCTCTAGTACATATAAATTGGTTGAAAAATCAAATTTGTGTCCTTGGGTGCATGCTTAGGTCCCATGCAAGAAATGGAAAAGAATTTCAAACACCAGCGCACCGTTGATTGCCGGAAAAACATTGGATGCCTGATTTTTAAATTCTAGTAAATCCAAAACTCGACTGAAATTCATGGAACATGGCATGCTATCATGGAGCGGCATCAACATGCCGTGGTAAAAAATTTGTCCCATTTGGGGCAGGTTTGGGGATATGCTTCTCACAAACCAGAGCTTCTCACAACAAGCATGATGGTTTTCGGTAGGGAACGTCCCGCCTTTGGGGACGAAATGATATCCATTGCCTCTTATTGCTTTCAATTTTTTCTCCTGTCAACATAGAACAACAGGAGTGTTGTGTGATCTTTTATGATTTTTCGTGGTTCGTTTGGACATTTTTATGCATTAACAGAGTTTTCAATCCATTTATGTGAATAATAAAAATTTGAACTACATGCACATGCTGCAGTGCGTATAAATTGGTCGAAAAATCAAATCTGTGTCCTTGGGTGTATGCTTAGGTCCCATGCAAGAAATGGGAATGAATTTCAAACACCAGGGCACCGTTGATTGCCGGTAAAACATTGAGATGCCTGGTTTTTAAATTCTGGGAAATCCAAAACTCGTCTGAAATTCCTGAAACTTGGCATGCTATCATGGAGCGGCATCATCATGTCATGGTAAATTTTTTGTCCCATTGGGGGCTGGTTTGGGTATATGCTTCTCACAAACCAGAGCTTCTCACAACAAGCATGATGGCTTTTTGATAGGGAACATCCCACCTTTGGGGACGAAACGATATCCATTGCCTCTTATTGCGTTCATATTTTTTCTCATGTCAACAAAGAACAATAGAAGTGTTGTGTGACTTTTTGTGACTTTTTGGGGTTCGTTTGGACATTTTTATGCATTAACTTTGTTTTCAATTCATTTATGTGCACAATTCAAATTTCCAACTACATGCACTTGCTCTAGTACATATAAATTGGTTGAAAAATCAAATTTGTGTCCTTGGGTGCATGCTTAGGTCCCATGCAAGAAATGGAAAAGAATTTCAAACACCAGCGCACCGTTGATTGCCGGAAAAACATTGGATGCCGGGTTTTTAAATTCTGGTAATCCAAAACTCGTCTGAAATTCATGGAACATGGCATGCTATCATGGAGCGGCATCAACATGCCGTGGTAAAATTTTTATCCCATTTGGGGCAGGTTTGGGGATATGGTTCTCACAAACCAGAGCTTCTCACAACAAGCATGATGGTTTTCGGTAGGGAACGTCCCGCCTTTGGGGACGAAACAATATCCATTTCCTCTTATTCCTTTCATATTTTTTCTCATGTCAACATAGAACTAGAGGAGTGTTGTGTGAATTTTTGTGATTTTTGGGGTTCGTTTGGACATTTTTATGCACTAACTTTGTTTTCAATGCATTTATGTGCACAGTTCAAATTTCAAACTACATGCACATGCTCTAGTGCATATAAATTGGTTGAAAAATCAAATCTGTGTCCTTGGGTGCATGCTTAGGTCCCATGCAAGAAATGGGAATGAATTTCGAACACCAGCGCACCGTTGATTGCCGGCAAACCATTGAGATGCCTGGTTTTTAAATTCTAGTAAATCCAAAACTCGTCTGAAATTCATGAAACTTCGCATGCTATCGCGGAGCGGCATCAACATGTCGTGGTAAAATTTTGTCCCATTTGGGGCAGGTTTGGTTATATGCTTCTCACAAACCAGAGCTTCTCACAACAAGCATGATGGTTTTTGGTAGGGAACGTCCCACCTTTGGGGACGAAACGATATCAATTGCCTCTTATTGCTTTCCAATTTTTTCTCGTGTCAACATAGAACAACAGGAGTGTTGTGGGTATTTTTGTGATTTTTCGGGGTTCATTTGGACATTTCTATGCATTAATAGAGTTTTCAATCCATTTCTGTGCATAATTCAAATATGAACTACATGCACATGCTCTAGTGCATATAAATTGGTTAAAAAATCAAATCGGTGTCCTTGGGTGCATGCTTAGGTCCCATGCAAGAAATGGGAATGAATTTCATACACCAGCGCACCGTTGATTGTCGGCAAAACATTCAGATGCCTGGTTTTTAACTTATAGTAAATCGAAAACTCGTATGAAATTCGTTAAACATGGCATGCTTTCCTGGACCGGCATCAACATGTCGTGGTAAATTTTTTGTCCCAATTGGGGCGGGTTTGGGGATATGCTTCTCACAAACCAGAGCTTGTCGCAACAAGCATGATGGATTTTGGTAGGGAACGTCCCACCTTTGGGGACGAAACAATATCCATTGCCTCTTATTGCTTTGAAATTTTTTCTCGTGTCAACCTAGAACAACTGCAGTGTTGTGTGAATTTTTGTGATTTTTGGGGTTCGTTTGGACATTTTTATGCATTAACTGAGTTTTCAATGCATTTATGTGCATAATTGAAATTTGAACTACATGCACATGCTCTAGTGCATATAAATTGGTTGAAAAATCAAATATGTGTCCTTGGGTGCATGCTTAGGTCCCATGCAAGAAATGGGAATGAATTTCAAACACGAGGGCACCGTTGATTGCCGGCAAAACATTGAGATGCCTGGTTTTTAAATTCTGGGAAATCCAAAACTCGTCTGAAATTCATGAAACTTGGCATGCTATCATGGAGCGGCATCAACATGCCGTTGTAAATTTTTTGTCCCATTTGGGGCAGGTTTGGGTATATACTTCTCTCAAACCAGAGCTTCTCACAACAAGCATGATCGTTTTCGGTAGGGAACGTCCCACGTTTGGGGACGAAACGATATCCATTGCCTCTTATTGGTTTCATATTTTTTTCTCATGACAACATAGAACAATAGGAGTGTTGTGTGAATTTTTGTGATTTTTCGTGGTTCGTTTGGACATTTTTATGCATTAACTTTGTTTTCAATGCATTTATGTGCACAATACAAATTTTGAACTACATGCACATCTTCGAGTGCATATAAATTGGTTGAAAAATCAAATTTGTGTCCTTGGGTGCATGCTTAGGTCCCATGCAAGAAATGGGAATGAATTTGAAACACCAACGCACCGTTGATTGCCGGCAAAACATTGAGATGCCTGGTTTTTAAATTCTAGTAAATCCAAAACTCGTCTGAAATTCATGAAACTTGGCATGCTATCATGGAGCGGCATCAATATGCCGTGGTAAAATTTTTGTCCCATTTGGGGCAGGTTTGGGTATATGCTTCTCACAAACCAGAGCTTCTCACAACAAGTGATGGTTTTCGGTAGGGAACGTCCACCTTTGGGGATGAAACGATATCCATTGCCTCTTATTGCTTTCAATTTTTTTCTCGTGTCAACATAGAACAACAGGAGTGTTGTGTGATCTTTTATGATTTTTCGGGGTTCGTTTGGACATTTTTATTCATTAACAGTGTTTTCAATCCATTTATGTGAATAATTAAAATATGAACTACATGCACATGCTCTAGTGCATATAAATTGGTTGAAAAATCAAATATGTGTCCTTGGGTGCATGCTTAGATTCCATGCAAGAAATGGGAATGAATTTCAAACACTCGGGCACCGTTGATTGCCGGCAAAACATTGAGATGCCTAGTTTTAATATTCTGGTAAATCCAAAACTCGTCTGAAATTCATGAAACTTGGCATGCTATCATGGAGCGGCATCAACATGTCGTGGTAAAATTTTTGTCCCATTTGGGGCAGGTTTGGGTATATGCTTCTCACAAACCAGAGCTTCTCACAACAAGCATGATGGTTTTCGGTAGGGAACGTCCCACCTTTGGGGACGAAACAATATCCATTGCCTCTTATTGCTTTCATATTTTTTTCTCATGTCAACATAGAACTAGAGGAGTGTTGTGTTAATTTTTGTGATTTTTGGGGTTCGTTTGGACATTTTTATGCATTAACTTTGTTTTCAATGCATTTATGTGCACAATTCAAATTTCGAACTACATGCACATGCTCTAGTGCATATAAATTGGTTGAAAAATCAAATCTGTGTCCTTGGGTGCATGCTTAGGTCCCATGCAAGAAATGGGAATGAATTTCGAACACCAGCGCACCGTTGATTGCCAGCAAAACATTGAGATGCCTGGTTTTTAAATTCTAGTAAATCAAAACTCGTCTGAAATTCATGAAACTTGGCATGCTATCACGGAGCGGCATCAACATGTCGTGGTAAAATTTTGTCCCATTTGGGGCAGGTTTGGGTATATGCTTCTCACAACAAGCATGATGGTTTTTGGTAGGGAACGTCCCACCTTTGGGGACGAAACGATATCCATTGCCTCTTATTGCTTTCATATTTTTTCTCATGTCAGCATAGAACAATAGGAGTGTTGTGTGAATTTTTGTGACTTTTTGGGGTTCGTTTGGACATTTTTATGCATTAACTTTGTTTTCAATGCATTTATGTGCACAATTCAAATTTTGATCTACATGCACATGATCTAGTACATATAAATTGGTTGAAAAATCAAATTTGTGTCCTTGGGTGCATGCTTAGGTCCCATGCAAGAAATGGAAAAGAATTTCAAACACCAGCGCACCATTGATTGCCGGCAAAACATGGGATGCCTGGTTTTTAAATTCTAGTAAATCCAAAACTCGTCTGAAATTCACAAAACTTGGCATGCTATCATGGAGCGGCATCAACATGCCGTGGTAAAATTTTTGTCCCATTTGGGGCAGGTTTGGGGATATGCTTCTCACAAACCAGAGCTTGTCACAACAAGCATGATGGTTTTCGATAGGGAACGTCCCACCATTGGGGACGAAACGATATCCATTGCCTCTTATTGCTTTAATTTTTTTCTCGTGTCAACATAGAACAACAGGAGTGTTGTGTGAATTATTGTGATTTTTTGGGGTTCGTTTGGACATTTTTATGCATCAACTGAGTTTTCAATGCATTTATGTGCATAATTCGATTTTGAACTACATGCACATGCTCTAGTGCATATAAATTGGTTGAAACTCAAATCTATGTCCTTGGGTGCATGCTTAGGTCCCATTCAAGAAATGGGAATGAATTTCAAACACCAGCGCACCGTTGATTGCCGGCAAAACATTGAGATGCCTGGTTTTTAAATTATAGTAAATCCAAAACACGTCTGAAATTCATGAAACTTGGCATGCTGTCATGGAGCGGCATCCACATGCCGTGATAAATTTTTTGTCCCATTTGGGGCAGGTTTGGGGATATGCTTCTCACAAACCAGAGCTTCTCACAACAAGCATGATGGTTTTCGGTAGGGAACGTCCCACCTTTGGGGACGAAACATATTCCATTGCCTCTTATTGCTATCCAATTTTTTCTCAAGTCAACATAGAACAACAGGAGTGTTGTGGGTATTTTTGTGATTTTTCGGGGTTCGTTTGGACATTTTTATGCATTAACAGAGTTTTCAATCCATTTATGTGCATAATTCAAATATGAAACAACTGGAGTGTTGTGTGATTTTTGTGATTTTCGGGGTTCGTTTGGACATTTTTATGCATTAGCTGAGTTTTCAATGCATTTATGTGCAAAATTGAAATTTGAACTACATGCACATGCTCCAGTGCATATAAATTGGTTGAAAAATCAAATATGTGTCCTTGGGTGCATGCTTAGGTCCCATGCAAGAAATGGGAATGAATTTCAAACACGAAGGCACCGTTGATTGCCGGCAAAACATTGAGATGCCTGGTTTTTAAATTCTGGGAAATCCAAAACTCGTCTGAAATTCATGAAACTTGGCATGCTATCACGGAGCGGCATCAACATGTCGTAGTAAAATTTTGTCCCATTTGGGGCAGGTTTGGGTATATGCTTCTCACAAACCAGAGCTTCTCACAACAAGCATGATGGTTTTTGGTAGGGAACGTCCCACCTTTGGGGACGAAACGATATCCATTGCCTCTTATTGCTTTCATATTTTTTCTCATGTCAACATAGAACTAGAGGAGTGTTGTGTGAATTTTTGTGATTTTTGGGGTTCGTTTGGACATTTTTATGCATTAACTTTGTTTTTAATGCATTTATGTGCACAATTCAAATTTCGAACTACATGCACATGCTCTAGTGCATATAAATTGGTTGAAAAATCAAATCTGTGTCCTTGGGTGCATGCTTAGGTCCCATGCAAGAAATGGGAATGAATTTCGAACACCAGCGCACCGTTGATTTCCGGCAACACATTGAGATGCCTGGTTTTTAAATTCTAGTAAATCCAAAACTCGTCTGAAATTCATGAAACTTGGCATGCTATCACGGAGCGGCATCAACATGTCGTAGTGAAATTTTGTCCCATTTGGGGCAGGTTTGGGTATATGCTTCTCACAAACCAGAGCTTCTCACAACAAGCATGATGGTTTTTGGTAGGGAACGTCCCACCTTTGGGGACGAAACAATATCCATTGCCTCTTATTGCTTTCATATTTTTTCTCATGTCAGCATAGAACAATAGGAGTGTTGTGTGAATTTTTGTGACTTTTTGGGGTTCGTTTGGACATTTTTACGCATTAACTTTGTTTTCAATGCATTTATGTGCACAATTCAAATTTTGATCTACATGCACGTGCTCTAGTACATATAAATTGGTTGAAAAATCAAATTTGTGTCCTTGGGTGCATGCTTAGGTCCCATGCAAGAAATGGAAAAGAATTTCAAACACCAGCGCACCGTTGATTGCCGGCAAAACATGAGATGCCTGGTTTTTATATTCTAGTAAATCCAAAACTCGTCTGAAATTCATGAAACTTGGCATGCTATCATGGAGCGGCATCAACATGCCGTGGTAAAAAATTTGTCCCATTTGGGGCGGGTTTGGGGATACGCTTCTCACAAACCAGAGCTTCTCACAACAAGCATGATGGTTTTCTGTAGGGAACGTCCCACCTTTGGGGACGAAATGATATCCATTGCCTCTTATTGCTTTAATTTTTTTTCTCGTGTCAACATAGAACAACAGGAGTGTTGTGTGAATTATTGTGATTTTTTGGGGTTCGTTTGGACATTTTTATGCATCAACTGAGTTTTCAATGCATTTATGTGCTTAATTCAATTTTGAACTACATGCACATGCTCCAGTGCATATAAATTGGTTGAAACTCAAATCTATGTCCTTGGGTGCATGCTTAGGTCCCATTCAAGAAATGGGAATGAATTTCAAACACCAGCGCACCGTTGATTGCCGGCAAAACATTGAGATGCCTGGTTTTTAAATTATAGTAAATCCAAAACTTGTCTGAAATTCATGAAACATGGCATGCTGTCATGGAGCGGCATCCACATGCCGTAGTAAAATTTTGTCCCATTTGGGGCAGGTTTGGGGATATGCTTCTCACAAACCAGAGCTTCTCACAACAAGCATGATGGTTTTCGGTAGGGAACGTCCCACCTTTGGGGACGAAACATATTCCATTGCCTCTTATTGCTTTCCAATTTTTCTCAAGTCAACATAGAACAACAGGAGTGTTGTGGGTATTTTTGTGATTTTTCGGGGTTCGTTTGGTAATTTTTATGCATTAACAGAGTTTCCAATCCATTTATGTGCATAATTCAAATATGAAACAACTGGAGTGTTGTGTGATTTTTGTGATTTTCGGGGTTTGTTTGGACATTTTTATGCATTAACTGAGTTTTCAATGCATTTATGTGCAAAATTGAAATTTGAACTACATGCACATGCTCCAGTGCATATAAATTGGTTGAAAAATCAAATATGTGTCCTTGGGTGCATGCTTAGGTCCCATGCAAGAAATGGGAATGAATTTCACACACTAGGGCACCGTTGATTGCCGGCAAAACATTGAGATGCCTGGTTTTTAAATTCTGGGAAATCGAAAACTCATCTAAAATTCATGAAACTTGGCATGCTATCATGGAGCGGCATCAACATGCCGTGGTAAAATTTTGTCCCATTTGGGGCAGGTTTGGGTATATGCTTCTCACAAACCAGAGCTTCTCACAACAAGCATGATGGTTTTCGGTAGGGAACGTCCCACCTTTAGGGACGAAATGATATCCATTGCCTCTTATTGCTTTCATATTTTTTTCTCATGTCAACATAGAACTAGAGGAGTGTTGTGTGAATTTTTGTGATTTTTGGGTTCGTTTGGACATTTTTATGCATTAACTGAGTTTTCAATGCATTTATGTGCACAATTCAAATTTTGAACTACAAGCACATGCTCTAGTGCATATAAATTGGTTAAAAAATCAAATCTGTGTCCTTGGGTGCTTGCTTAGATCCCATTCAAGAAATGGGAATGAATTTCAAACACCAGCGCACCGTTGATTGCCGGCAAAACATTGAGATGCCTGGTTTTTAAATTATAGTAAATCCAAAACTCGTCTGAAATTCATGAAACTTGGCATGCTGTCATGGAGCGGCATCCACATGCCGTGGTAAAATTTTTGTCCCATTTGGGGCAGGTTTGGGGATATGCTTCTCACAAACCAGAGCTTCTCACAACAAGCATGATGGTTTTCGGTAGGGAACGTCCCACCTTTGGGGACGAAACATATTCCATTGCCTCTTATTGCTTTCCAATTTTTTCTCAAGTCAACATAGAACAACAGGAGTGTTGTGGGTATTTTTGTGATTTTTCGGGGTTCGTTTGGACATTTTTATGCATTAACAGAGTTTTCAATCCATTTATGTGCATAATTCAAATATGAAACAACTAGAGTGTTGTGTGATTTTTGTGATTTTCGGGGTTCGTTTCGACATTTTTATGCATTAACTGAGTTTTCAATGCATTTATGTGCAAAATTGAAATTTGAACTACATGCACATGCTCTAGTGCATATAAATTGGTTTAAAAATCAAATACGTGTCCTTGGGTGCATGCTTAGGTCCCATGCAAGAAATGGGAATGAATTTCAAACACGAAGGCACCGTTGATTGCCAGCAAAACATTGAGATGCCTGGTTATTAAATTCTGGGAAATCCAAAACTCGTCTGAAATTCATGAAACTTGGCATGCTATCATGGAGCGGCATCAACATGCCGTGGTAAATTTTTTGTCCCATTTGGGGTAAGTTTGGGTATATGCTTCTCTCAAACCAGAGCTTCTCACAACAAGCATGATGGTTTTCAGTAGGGAACGTCCCACCTTTGGGGACGAAACGATATCCATTGCCTCTTATTGCTTTCATATTATTTTCTCATGACCAAATAGAACAATAGGAGTGTTGTGTGAATTTTTGTGATTTTTCGTGGTTCGTTTGGACATTTTTATGCATTGACTTTGTTTTCAATGCATTTATGTGCACAATTCAAATTTTGAACTACATGCACATGCTCCAGTGCATATAAATTGGTTGAAAAAACAAATTTGTGTCCTTGGGTGCATGCTTAGGTCCCATGCAAGAAATGGGAATGAATTTGAAACACCAACGCACCGTTGATTGCCGGCAAAACATTGAGATGCCTGGTTTTTAAATTCTAGTAAATCCAAAACTCGTCTGAAATTCGTGAAACTTGGCATGCTATCATGGAGCGGCATCAATATGCCGTGGTAAA
>NC_057805.1:162574924-162599822 GCF_018294505.1 Triticum aestivum
AGTGCATATAAATTGGTTGAAAAATCAAATATGTGTCCTTGGGTGCATGCTTAGATCCCATGCAAGAAATGGGAATGAATTTCAAACACTCGGGCACCGTTGATTGCCGGCAAAACATTGAGATGCCTAGTTTTTAAATTCTGGTAAATCCAAAACTCGTCTAAAATTCATGAAACTTGGCATGCTATCATGGAGCAGCATCAACATGTCGTGGTAAAAATTTTGTCCCATTTGGGGCAGGTTTGGGTATATGCTTCTCACAAACCAGAGCTTCTCACAACAAGCATGATGGTTTTCGGTAGGGAACGTCCCACCTTTGGGGACGAAACAATATCCATTGCATCTTATTGCTTTCATATTTTTTTCTCATGTCAACATAGAACTAGAGGAGTGTTGTGTGAATTTTTGTGATTTTTGGGGTTCGTTTGGACATTTTTATGCATTAACTTTGTTTTCTATGCATTTATGTGCACAATTCAAATTTCGAACTACATGCACATGCTCTAGTGCATATAAATTGGTTGAAAAATCAAATCTGTGTCCTTGGGTGCATGCTTAGGTCCCATGCAAGAAATGGGAATGAATTTCGAACACCAGCGCACCGTTGATTGCCGGCAACACATTGAGATGCCTGGTTTTTAAATTCTAGTAAATCCAAAACTCGTCTAAAATTCATGAAATTTGGCATGCTATCACGGAGCGGCATCAACATGTCGTGGTAAAATTTTGTCCCATTTGGGGCAGGTTTGGGTATATGCTTCTCACAAACCAGAGGTTCTCACAACAAGCATGATGGTTTTTGGTACGGAACGTCCTACCTTTTGGGACGAAACGATATCCATTGCCTCTTATTGCTTTCATATTTTTTCTCATGTCAGCATAGAACAATAGGAGTGTTGTGTGAATTTTTGTGACTTTTTGGGGTTCGTTTGGACATTTTTATGCATTAACTTTGTTTTCAATGCATTTATGTGCACAATTCAAATTTTGATCTACATGCACGTGCTCTAGTACATATAAATTGGTTGAAAAATCAAATTTGTGTCCTTGGGTGCATGCTTAGGTCCCATGTAAGAAATGGAAAAGAATTTCAAACACCAGCGCATCGTTGATTGCCGGCAAAACATGGGATGCCTGGTTTTTAAACTCTAGTAAATCCAAAACTCGTCTGAAATTCATGAAACTTGGCATGCTATCATGGAGCGACATCAACATGCCGTGGTAAAAAATTTGTCCCATTTGGGGCAGGTTTGGGGATATGCTTCTCACAAACCGGAGCTTCTCACAACAAGCCTGATGGTTTTCGGTAGGGAACGTCCCACCATTGGGGACGAAACGATATCCATTGCCTCTTATTGCTTTAATTTTTTTCTCGTGTCAACATAGAACAACAGGAGTGTTGTGTGAATTATTGTGATTTTTTGGGGTTCGTTTGGACATTTTTATGCATCAACTGAGTTTTCAATGCATTTATGTGCATAATTCAATTTTGAACTACATGCACATGCTCCAGTGCATATAAATTGGTTGAAACTCGAATCTATGTCCTTGGGTGCATGCTTAGGTCCCATGCAAGAAATGGGAATGAATTTCAAACACTAGCGCACCGTTGATTGCCGGCAAAACATTGAGATGCCTGGTTTTTAAATTATAGTAAATCCAAAACTCGTCTGAAATTAATGAAACTTGGCATGCTGTCATGGAGCGGCATCCACATGCCGTGGTAAATTTTTTGTCCCATTTGGGGCAGGTTTGGGGATATGCTTCTCACAAACCAGAGCTTCTCACAACAAGCATGATGGTTTTCGGTAGGGAACGTCCCACCTTTGGGACGAAACATATTCCATTGCCTCTTATTGCTTTCCAATTTTATCTCAAGTCAACATAGAACAACAGGAGTATTGTGGGTATTTTTGTGATTTTTCGGGGTTCGTTTGGACATTTTTATGCATTAACAGAGTTTTCAATCCATTTATGTGCATAATTCAAATGGGAAACAACTGGAGTGTTGTGTGATTTTTGTGATTTTCGGGGTTCGTTTGGACATTTTAATGCGTTAACTGAGTTTTCAATGCATTTATGTGCAAAATTGAAATTTGAACTACATGCACATGCTCCAGTGCATATAAATTGGTTGAAAAATCAAATATGTGTCTTTGGGTGCATGCTTAGGTCCCATGCAAGAAATGGGAATGAATTTCAAACACTAGGGCACCGTTGATTGCCGGCAAAACATTGAGATGCCTGGTTTTTAAATTCTGGGAAATCGAAAACTCATCTGAAATTCATGAATCTTGGTATGCTATCACGGAGCGGCGTCAACATGCCGTGGTAAAATTTTGTCCCATTTGGGGCAGGTTTGGGTATATGCTTCTCACAAACCAGAGCTTCTCACAACAAGCATGATGGTTTTCGGTAGGGAACGTCCCACCTTTAGGGACGAAATGATATCCATTGCCTCTTATTGCTTTCATATTTTTTTCTCATGTCAACATAGAACTAGAGGAGTGTTGTGTGAATTTTTGTGATTTTTGGGGTTCGTTTGGACATTTTTATGCATTAACTTTGTTTTCAATGCATTTATGTGCACAATTCAAATTTCGAACTACATGCACATGCTCTAGTGCATATAAATTTGTTGAAAAATCAAATCTGTGTCCTTGGGTGCATGCTTAGGTCCCATGCAAGAAATGGGAATGAATTTCAAACACTGGAGCACCGTTGATTACCGGCAAAACATTGAGATGACTGGTTTTTAAATTCTAGTAAATCGAAAACTCGTCTAAAATTCATGAAACTTGGCATGCTATGACGGTGCGACATCGACATGCCGTGGTAAACTTTTTGTCCCATTTGGGGCAGGTTTGGGTATATGCTTCTCACAAACCAGAGCTTCTCACGACAAGCATGATGGTTTTCGGTAGGGAACGTGCCATCTTTGGGGACGAAACGATATCCATTGCCTCTTATTGCTTTCCAATTTTTTCTCAAGTGAACATAGAACAACAGGAGTGTTGTGGCTATTTTTGTGATTTTTCGGGGTTCGTTTGGACATTTTTATGCATTAACAGAGTTTTCAATCCATTTATGTGCATAATTCAAATATGAACTACATGCACATGCTCTAGTTAATTTAAATTGGTTGAAAAATCGAATCGGTGTCCTTGGGTGCATGCTTAGGTCCCATGCAAGAATTGGGAATGAATTTCAAACACCAACGCACCGTCGATTGCCGGCCTTACATTGAGATGCCTGGTTTTTGAATTCTAGTAAATCCAAAACTCGTCCGAAATTCATGAAACTTGGCATGCTATCACGGAGCGGCATCAACATGCCGTGGTAAACTTTTTGTCCCATTTGGGGCAGGTTTGGGTATATGCTTCTCACTAACCAGAGCTTCTCACAACAAGCATGATGCTTTTTGGTAGGGAATGTCCCACCTTCGGGGACGAAACGATATCCATTGCCTCTTATTGCTTTCCAATTTTTTCTCGTGTCAACATAGAACTACATGAGTGTTGTGTGAATTTTTGTGATTTTTCGGGCTTCGTTTGGACATTTTTATGCATTAACTGAGTTTTCAATGCATTTATGTGCATAATTCAAATTTGAACTACATACAGATGCTCCAGTGCATATAAATTGGTTGAAAAATCAAATCTGTGTCCTTGGGTGCATGCTTAGGTCCCATGCAAGAAATGGTAATGAATTTCAAACACGAGGGCTCCGTTGATTGCCGGCAAAACATTGAGATGCCTGGTTTTCAAAATTCTGGGAAATCCAAAACTTGTCTGAAATTCATGAAACTTGGCATGCTATCATCGAGCGGCATCAACATGCCGTGGTAAATTTTTTGTCCCATTTGGGGCATGTTTGGGTATATGCTTCTCACAAACCAGAGCTTCCCACAACAAGCATGATGGTGTTTGGTAGGGAACGTCCCACCTTTGGGGACGAAACGATATCCATTACCTCTTATTGCTTTCATATTTTTTTTCTCATGTCAACATAGAACAATACGAGTGTTGTGTGAATTTTTGTGATTTTTCGGGGTTTGTTTAGATATTTTTATGCATTAACTGAGTTTTCAATGCATTTATGTGCAGAATTCAAATTTCAAACTACATGCACATGCTCTAGTGCATATAAATTGGTTGAAAAATCAAATCTGTGTCCTTGGGTGCATGCTTAGATCCCATGCAAGAAATGGGAATGAATTTCAAACACCAGCGCACAGTTGATTGCCGGCAAAACATTGAGATGCTTGGTTTTTAAATTCTAGTAAATCCAAAACTCGTCTGAAATTCATGAAACTTGGCATGCTATCATGGAGCGGCATCAACATGCCGTGGTAAACTTTTTGTCCCATTTGGGGCAGGTTTGGGTATATGCTTCTCACAAACCAGAGCTTCTCACAACAAGCATGATTGTTTTCGGTAGGGAACGTCCCACCTTCGGGGACGAAACGATATCCATTACCTCTTATTGCTTTCCAATTTTTTCTCGTGTCAACATAGAACAACATGAGTGTTGTGTGGATTTTTGTGATTTTTCGGGCTTCGTTTGGACATTTTTATGCATTAACTGAGTTTTCAATGCATTTATGTGCATAATTGAAATTTGAACTACATGCACATGCTCCAGTGCATATAAATTGGTTGAAAAATCAAATCTGTGTCCCTGGGTGCATGCTTAGGTCCCATGCAAGAAATGGGAATGAATTTCAAACACTAGGGCATCGTTGATTGCCGGCAAAACATTGAGATGCCTGGTTTTTAAATTCTGGGAAATCCAAAACTCGTCTGAAATTCATGAAACTTGGCATGCTATCATGGAGCGGCATCAACATGCCGTGGTAAATTTTTTGTGCCATTTGGGGCAGGTTTGGGTATATGCTTCTCGCAAATCAGAGTTCTCACAACAAGCATGATGGTTTTCGGTACGGAACGTCCCACCTTTAGGGACAAAACGATATCCATTGCCTCTTATTAATTTCATATTTTTTCTCATGTCAACATAGAACTAGAGGAGTGTTGTGTGAATTTTTGTGATTTTTGGGTTCGTTTGGACATTTTTATGCATTAACTGAGTTTTCAATGCATTTATGTGCACAATTCAAATTTCGAACTACATGCACATGCTCTAGTGCATATAAATTGGTTGAAAAAACAAATCTGTGTCCTTGGGTACATGCTTAGATCCCATGCAAGAAATGGGAATGAATTTCAAACACCAGCGCACCGTTGATTGCCGGCAAAACATTGAGATGCTTGGTTTTTAAATTCTAGTAAATCCAAAACTCGTCTGAAATTCATGAAACTTGGCATGCTATCACGGAGCGGCATCAACATGCCGTGGTAAACTTTTTGTCCCATTTGGGGCAGGTTTGGGTATATGCTTCTCACAAACCAGAGCTTCTCACAACAAGCATGATGGTTTTCGGTAGGGAACATCCCACCTTCGGGGACGAAACGATATCCATTGCCTCTTATTGCTTTCCAATTTTTTCTCGTGTCAACATAGAACAACAGGAGTGTTGTGGGTATTTTTGTGATTTTTCGAGGATCGTTTGGACATTTTTATGCATTAACATAGTTTTCAATCCAATTATGTGCATAATTCAAATATGAACTACATGCACATGCTCTAGTGCATATAAATTGGTTGAAAAATAAAAATCGGTGTCCTTGGGTGCATGCTTAGGTCCCATGCAAGAAATGGGAATGAATTTCAAACACCAACGCACCGTTGATTGCCGGCAAAACATTGAGATGCCTGGTTTTTAAATTCTGGGAAATCCAAAACTCGTCTGAAATTCATGAAACTTGGCATGCTATCATGGAGCGGCATCAAGATGCCGTGGTAAATTTTTTGTGCCATTTGGGGCAGGTTTGGGTATATGCTTCTCATAAATCAGAGTTCTCACAACAAGCATGATGGTTTTCGGTAGGGAACGTCCCACCTTTAGGGACGAAACGATATGCATTGCCTCTTATTGCTTTCATATTTTTTCTCATGTCAACATAGAACTAGAGGAGTGTTGTGTGAATTTTTGTGATTTTTGGGGTTCGTTTGGACATTTTTATGCGTTAACTTTGTTTACAATGCATTTATGTGCACAATTCAAATTTCGAACTACATGCACATGCTCTAGTGCATATAAATTGGTTGAAAAATCAAATCTGGGTCCTTGGGTGCATGCTTAGATCCCATGCAAGAAATGGGAATGAATTTCATACACCAGCGCACTGTTGATTGCCGGCAAAACATTGAGATGCTTGGTTTTTAAATTCTAGTAAATCCAAAACTCGTCTGAAATTCATGAAACTTGGCATGCTATCACGGAGCTTCATCAACATGCCGTGGTAAACTTTTTGTCCCATTTGGGGCATGTTTGGGTATATGCTTCTCACAAACCAGAGCTTCTCACAACAAGCATGATGGTTTTCGGTGGGAACGTCCCACCTTCGGGGACGAAACGATATCCACTGCCTCTTATTGCTTTCCAATTTTTTCTCGTGTCAACATAGAACAACGGGAGTGTTGTGGGTATTTTTGTGATTTTTCGGGGATCGTTTGGACATTTTTATGCATTAACATAGTTTTCAATCCATTTATGTGCACAATTCAAATATGAACTACATGCACATGCTCTAGTGCATATAAATTGGTTGAAAAATAAAAATCGGTGTCCTTGGGTGCATGCTTAGGTCCCATGCAAGAAATGGGAATGAATTTCAAACACCAGCGCACAGTTGATTGCCGGCAAAACATTGAGATGCTTGGTTTTTAAATTCTAGTAAATCCAAAACTCGTCTGAAATTCATGAAACTTGGCATGCTATCATGGAGCGGCATCAACATGCCGTGGTAAACTTTTTGTCCCATTTGGGGCAGGTTTGGGTATATGCTTCTCACAAACCAGAGCTTCTCACAACAAGCATGATTGTTTTCGGTAGGGAACGTCCCACCTTCGGGGACGAAACGATATCCATTACCTCTTATTGCTTTCCAATTTTTTCTCGTGTCAACATAGAACAACATGAGTGTTGTGTGGATTTTTGTGATTTTTCGGGCTTCGTTTGGACATTTTTATGCATTAACTAAGTTTTCAATGCATTTATGTGCATAATTGAAATTTGAACTACATGCACATGCTCCAGTGCATATAAATTGGTTGAAAAATCAAATCTGTTTCCCTGGGTGCATGCTTAGGTCCCATGCAAGAAATGGGAATGAATTTCAAACACTAGGGCACCGTTGATTGCCGGCAAAACATTGAGATGCCTGGTTTTTAAATTCTGGGAAATCCAAAACTCGTCTGAAATTCATGAAACTTGGCATGCTATCATGGAGCGGCATCAACATGCCGTGGTAAATTTTTTGTGCCATTTGGGGCAGGTTTGGGTATATGCTTCTCGCAAATCAGAGTTCTCACAACAAGCATGATGGTTTTCGGTAGGGAACGTCCCACCTTTAGGGACAAAACGATATCCATTGCCTCTTATTAATTTCATATTTTTTCTCATGTCAACATAGAACTAGAGGAGTGTTGTGTGAATTTTTGTGATTTTTGGGTTCGTTTGGACATTTTTATGCATTAACTGAGTTTTCAATGCATTTATGTGCACAATTCAAATTTTGAACTACAAGCACATGCTCTAGTGCATATAAATTGGTTAAAAAATCAAATCTGTGTCCTTGGGTGCTTGCTTAGATCCCATTCAAGAAATGGGAATGAATTTCAAACACCAGCGCACCGTTGATTGCCGGCAAAACATTGAGATGCCTGGTTTTTAAATTATAGTAAATCCAAAACTCGTCTGAAATTCATGAAACTTGGCATGCTGTCATGGAGCGGCATCCACATGCCGTGGTAAAATTTTTGTCCCATTTGGGGCAGGTTTGGGGATATGCTTCTCACAAACCAGAGCTTCTCACAACAAGCATGATGGTTTTCGGTAGGGAACATCCCACCTTCGGGGACGAAACGATATCCATTGCCTCTTATTGCTTTCCAATTTTTTCTCGTGTCAACATAGAACAACAGGAGTGTTGTGGGTATTTTTGTGATTTTTCGAGGATCGTTTGGACATTTTTATGCATTAACATAGTTTTCAATCCAATTATGTGCATAATTCAAATATGAACTACATGCACATGCTCTAGTGCATATAAATTGGTTGAAAAATAAAAATCGGTGTCCTTGGGTGCATGCTTAGGTCCCATGCAAGAAATGGGAATGAATTTCAAACACCAACGCACCGTTGATTGCCGGCAAAACATTGAGATGCCTGGTTTTTAAATTCTGGGAAATCCAAAACTCGTCTGAAATTCATGAAACTTGGCATGCTATCATGGAGCGGCATCAAGATGCCGTGGTAAATTTTTTGTGCCATTTGGGGCAGGTTTGGGTATATGCTTCTCATAAATCAGAGTTCTCACAACAAGCATGATGGTTTTCGGTAGGGAACGTCCCACCTTTAGGGACGAAACGATATGCATTGCCTCTTATTGCTTTCATATTTTTTCTCATGTCAACATAGAACTAGAGGAGTGTTGTGTGAATTTTTGTGATTTTTGGGGTTCGTTTGGACATTTTTATGCGTTAACTTTGTTTACAATGCATTTATGTGCACAATTCAAATTTCGAACTACATGCACATGCTCTAGTGCATATAAATTGGTTGAAAAATCAAATCTGGGTCCTTGGGTGCATGCTTAGATCCCATGCAAGAAATGGGAATGAATTTCATACACCAGCGCACTGTTGATTGCCGGCAAAACATTGAGATGCTTGGTTTTTAAATTCTAGTAAATCCAAAACTCGTCTGAAATTCATGAAACTTGGCATGCTATCACGGAGCTTCATCAACATGCCGTGGTAAACTTTTTGTCCCATTTGGGGCAGGTTTGGGTATATGCTTCTCACAAACCAGAGCTTCTCACAACAAGCATGATGGTTTTCGGTGGGGAACGTCCCACCTTCGGGGATGAAACGATATCCACTGCCTCTTATTGCTTTCCAATTTTTTCTCGTGTCAACATAGAACAACGGGAGTGTTGTGGGTATTTTTGTGATTTTTCGGGGATCGTTTGGACATTTTTATGCATTAACATAGTTTTCAATCCATTTATGTGCATAATTCAAATATGAACTACATGCACATGCTCTAGTGCATATAAATTGGTTGAAAAATAAAAATCGGTGTCCTTGGGTGCATGCTTAGGTCCCATGCAAGAAATGGGAATGAATTTCAAACACCAACGCACCGTTGATTGCCGGCAGAACATTGAGATGCTTGGTTTTTAAATTATAGTAAATCCAAAACTCGTCTCAAATTCATGAAACTTGGCATGCTATCATGGAGCGGCATCAACATGCCATGGTAAAAAAATTATCCCATTTGGGGCAGGTTTGGTGATATGCTTCTCACAAACCAGAGCTTCTCACAACAAGCATGATGGTTTTCGCTAGGGCACGTCCCACCTTTGGGGACGAAACGATATCCATGCCTCTTATTGCTTTCCAATTTTTTCTCGTGTCAACATAGAACAACAGGAGTGTTGTGTGAATTTTTGTGATTTTTCGGGGTTCGTTTGGACATTTTTATGCATTAACAGAGTTTTCAATCCATTTATGGGAATAATTAAAATATGAACTACATGCACATGCTCTAGTGCATATAAATTGGTTGAAAAATCAAATATGTGTCCTTTGGTGCATGCTTAAGTCCCATGCAAGAAATGGGAATGAATTTCACACACCAGCGCACCGTTGATTGTCGGCAAAACATTAAGATGCGTGCTTTTTAACTTATAGTAAATCGAAAACTCGTCTGAAATTCATTAAACTTGGCATGCTATCATGGACCGGAATCAACATGCCGTGGTAAATTTTTTGTCCCATTTGGGGCAGGTTTGGGGATATGCTTCTCACAAACCAGAGCTTCACACAACAAGCATGATGGTTTTTGGTAGGGAACGTCCCACCTTTGGGGACGAAACAATATCCATTACCTCTTATTGCTTTGAAATTTTTTCTCGTGTCAACATAGAACAACTGTACTGTTGTGTGATTTTTGTGATTTTTCGGGGTTTGTTTGGACATTTTTATGCATTAACTGAGTTTTCAATGCATTTATGTGCAAAATTGAAATTTGAACTACATGCACATGCTCCAGTGCATATAAATTGGTTGAAAAATCAAATATGTGTCCTTGGGTGCATGCTTAGGTCCCATGCAAGAAATGGGAATGAATTTCAAACACTAGGGCACCGTTGATTGCCGGCAAAACATTGAGATGCCTGGTTTTTAAATTCTGGGAAATCGAAAACTCATCTGAAATTCATGAAACTTGGCATGCTATCATGGAGCGGCATCAACATGCCGTGGTAGATTTTTTGTGCCATTTGGGGCAGGTTTGGGTATATGCTTCTCACAAACCAGAGCTTCTCACAACAAGCATGATGGTTTTCGGTAGGGAACATCCCACCTTCGGGGACGAAACGATATCCATTGCCTCTTATTGCTTTCCAATTTTCTCTCGTGTCAACATAGAACAACAGGAGTGTTGTGGGTATTTTTGTGATTTTTCGAGGATCGTTTGGACATTTTTATGCATTAACATAGTTTTCAATCCAATTATGTGCATAATTCAAATATGAACTACATGCACATGCTCTAGTGCATATAAATTGGTTGAAAAATAAAAATCGGTGTCCTTGGGTGCATGCTTAGGTCCCATGCAAGAAATGGGAATGAATTTCAAACACCAACGCACCGTTGATTGCCGGCAAAACATTGAGATGCCTGGTTTTTAAATTCTGGGAAATCCAAAACTCGTCTGAAATTCATGAAACTTGGCATGCTATCATGGAGCGGCATCAAGATGCCGTGGTAAATTTTTTGTGCCATTTGGGGCAGGTTTGGGTATATGCTTCTCATAAATCAGAGTTCTCACAACAAGCATGATGGTTTTCGGTAGGGAACGTCCCACCTTTAGGGACGAAACGATATGCATTGCCTCTTATTGCTTTCATATTTTTTCTCATGTCAACATAGAACTAGAGGAGTGTTGTGTGAATTTTTGTGATTTTTGGGGTTCGTTTGGACATTTTTATGCGTTAACTTTGTTTACAATGCATTTATGTGCACAATTCAAATTTCGAACTACATGCACATGCTCTAGTGCATATAAATTGGTTGAAAAATCAAATCTGGGTCCTTGGGTGCATGCTTAGATCCCATGCAAGAAATGGGAATGAATTTCATACACCAGCGCACTGTTGATTGCCGGCAAAACATTGAGATGCTTGGTTTTTAAATTCTAGTAAATCCAAAACTCGTCTGAAATTCATGAAACTTGGCATGCTATCACGGAGCTTCATCAACATGCCGTGGTAAACTTTTTGTCCCATTTGGGGCAGGTTTGGGTATATGCTTCTCACAAACCAGAGCTTCTCACAACAAGCATGATGGTTTTCGGTGGGGAACGTCCCACCTTCGGGGACGAAACGATATCCACTGCCTCTTATTGCTTTCCAATTTTTTCTCGTGTCAACATAGAACAACGGGAGTGTTGTGGGTATTTTTGTGATTTTTCGGGGATCGTTTGGACATTTTTATGCATTAACATAGTTTTCAATCCATTTATGTGCATAATTCAAATATGAACTACATGCACATGCTCTAGTGCATATAAATTGGTTGAAAAATAAAAATCGGTGTCCTTGGGTGCATGCTTAGGTCCCATGCAAGAAATGGGAATGAATTTCAAACACCAACGCACCGTTGATTGCCGGCAGAACATTGAGATGCTTGGTTTTTAAATTATAGTAAATCCAAAACTCGTCTCAAATTCATGAAACTTGGCATGCTATCATGGAGCGGCATCAACATGCCATGGTAAAAAAATTATCCCATTTGGGGCAGGTTTGGTGATATGCTTCTCACAAACCAGAGCTTCTCACAACAAGCATGATGGTTTTCGCTAGGGCACGTCCCACCTTTGGGGACGAAACGATATCCATGCCTCTTATTGCTTTCCAATTTTTTCTCGTGTCAACATAGAACAACAGGAGTGTTGTGTGAATTTTTGTGATTTTTCGGGGTTCGTTTGGACATTTTTATGCATTAACAGAGTTTTCAATCCATTTATGGGAATAATTAAAATATGAACTACATGCACATGCTCTAGTGCATATAAATTGGTTGAAAAATCAAATATGTGTCCTTTGGTGCATGCTTAAGTCCCATGCAAGAAATGGGAATGAATTTCACACACCAGCGCACCGTTGATTGTCGGCAAAACATTAAGATGCGTGCTTTTTAACTTATAGTAAATCGAAAACTCGTCTGAAATTCATTAAACTTGGCATGCTATCATGGACCGGAATCAACATGCCGTGGTAAATTTTTTGTCCCATTTGGGGCAGGTTTGGGGATATGCTTCTCACAAACCAGAGCTTCACACAACAAGCATGATGGTTTTTGGTAGGGAACGTCCCACCTTTGGGGACGAAACAATATCCATTACCTCTTATTGCTTTGAAATTTTTTCTCGTGTCAACATAGAACAACTGTACTGTTGTGTGATTTTTGTGATTTTTCGGGGTTTGTTTGGACATTTTTATGCATTAACTGAGTTTTCAATGCATTTATGTGCAAAATTGAAATTTGAACTACATGCACATGCTCCAGTGCATATAAATTGGTTGAAAAATCAAATATGTGTCCTTGGGTGCATGCTTAGGTCCCATGCAAGAAATGGGAATGAATTTCAAACACTAGGGCACCGTTGATTGCCGGCAAAACATTGAGATGCCTGGTTTTTAAATTCTGGGAAATCGAAAACTCATCTGAAATTCATGAAACTTGGCATGCTATCATGGAGCGGCATCAACATGCCGTGGTAGATTTTTTGTGCCATTTGGGGCAGGTTTGGGTATATGCTTCTCACAAACCAAAGCTTCTCACAACAAGCATGATGGTTTTCGGTAGGGAACGTCCCACCTTTGGGGACGAAACGATATCCATTGCCTCTTATTGCTTTCAATTTTTTCTCATGTCAACATAGAACAATAGGAGTGTTGTGTGTACTTTTTTGATTTTTCGGGGTTCGTTTGGACATTTTTATGCACTAACAGAGTTTTCAATCCATTTATGTGAATAATTAAAATATGAACTACATGCACATGCTCTAGTGCATATAAATTGGTTGAAAAATCAAATATGTGTCCTTGGGTGCATGCTTAGGTCCCATGCAAGAAATGGGAATGAATTTCAAACACCCGGGCACCGTTGATTGCCGGCAAAACATTGAGATGCCTAGTTTTTAAATTCTGGTAAAGCCAAAACTCGTCTGAAATTCATGAAACTTGGCATTCCATCATGGAGCGGCATCAACATGCCGTTGTAAAAATTTTGTCCCATTTGGGGCAGGTTTGGGGATATGCTTGTCACAAACCAGAGCTTCTCACAACAAGAATGATGGTTTTCGGTAGGGAACGTCCCACCATTGGGGATGAAACGAGATCCATTGCCTCTTATTGCTTTCAATTTTTTTTCTCACGTCAACATAGAACAAGAGGAGTGTTGTGTGAATTTTTGTGATTTTTGGGGTTCGTTTGGACATTTTTATGCATTAACTAAGTTTTCAATGCATTTATGTGCATAATTCAAGTTTGAGCTACATGCACATGCTCCGGTGCATATAAATTGGTTGAAACTCAAACATGTGTCCTTGGGTCCATGCTTAGGTCCCATGCAAGAAATGGGAATGAATTTCAAACACCAGCGCATCGTTGATAGCCGGCAAAACATTGAGATGTGTGGTTTTTAATATATAGTAAATCCAAAACTCGTCTGAAATTCATGAAACTTGGCATGCTATCATGGAGCGGCATCAACATGTCTTGGTAATTTTTTTATCCCATTTGGGGCAGGTGGGGATATGCTTCTCACGAACCAGAGCTTCTCCAAACAAGCATGATAGTTTTCAGCAGGGAACGTCCCACCATTGGGGACGAAACGATATCCATTGCCTCTTATTTCTTTAAATTCTTTTCTCGTGTCAACATAGAACAACAGGAGTGTTGTGTGAATTTTTGTGATATTTCGGGGTTCGTTTGGACATTTTTTTGCATTAACTCGGTTTTCAAGGCATTTATGTGCATAATTCAAATTTGAACTACATGCACATGCTCCAGTGCATATAAATTGGTTGAAACTCAAATCTGTGTCCTTGGGTGCATGCTTAGGTCCCATGCATGAAATGGAATGAATTTCAAACACCAGCGCACCGTTGATTGCCTGCAAAACATTGAGATGCCTAGTTTTTCAATTATAGTAAATCCAAAACTCGTCTGAAATTCATGAAACTTGGCATGCCATCATGGAGCGGCATCAACATGCCGTGGTAAATTTTTTTTCCCATTTGGGGCAGGTTTGGGGATATGCTTCTCACAAACCGGAGCTTCTCACAACAAGCATGATGGTTTTTGGTAGGGAACGTCCCACCTTTGGGGACGAAACAATATCCATTGCCTCTTATTGCTTTGAAATTTTTTCTCGTGTCAACATAGAACAACTAGAGTGTTGTGTGATTTTTGTGATTTTTCGGCGTTCGTTCGGACATTTTTATGCATTAAATGAGTTTTCGATGCATTTATGTGCATAATTGAAATTTGAACTACATACACATGCTCCAGTGCATATAAATTGGTTGAAAAATCAAATATGTGTCCTTGGGTGCATGCTTAGGTCCCATGCAAGAAATGGGAATGAATTTCAAACACCAACGCACCGTTGGTTGCCGGCAAAACATTGAGATGCCTGGTTTTTAAATTCTAGTAAATCCAAAACTCGTCTGAAATTCAAGAAACTTGGCATGCTATCAAGGAGCGTCATCAACATGCCGTGGTAAATTTTTTGTCCCATTTGGGGCAGGTTTGGGTATATGCTTCTCACAAACCAGAGCTTCTCACAACAAGCATGATGGTTTTCGGTAGGGAACGTCCCACCTTTGGGGATGAAACGATATCCATTGCCTCTTATTGCTTTCAATTTTTTTCTCGCGTCAACATAGAACAAGAGGAGTGTTGTGTGAACTTTTTTGATTTTTCGGGGTTCGTTTGGACATTTTTATGCATTAACAGAGTTTTCAATCCATTTATGTGAATAATTAAAATATGAACTACATGCACATGCTCTAGTGCATATAAATTGGTTGAAAAATCAAATATGTGTCCTTGGGTGCTTGCTTAGGTCCCATGCAAGAAATGGGAATGAATTTCAAACACCCGGGCACCGTTGATTGCCGGCAAAGCATTGAGATGCCTAGTTTTTAAATTCTGGTAAAGCCAAAACTCGTCTGAAATTCATGAAACTTGGCATTCCATCATGGAGCGGAATCAACATGCCGTGGTAAATTTTTTGTCCCATTTGGGGCAGGTTTGGGGATATGCTTCTCACAAACCAGAGCTTCTCACAACAAGCATGATGGTTTTTGGTAGGGAACGTCCCACCATTGGGGATGAAACGATATCCATTGCCTCTTATTGCTTTCAATTTTTTTCTCACGTCAACATAGAACAAGAGGAGTGTTGTGTGAATTTTTGTGATTTTTCGTGGTTCGTTTGGACATTTTTATGCATTAACTGAGTTTTCAATGCATTTATGTGCATAATTCAAATTTGAACTACATGCACATGCTCCGGTGCATATAAATTGTTTGAAACTCAAATCTGTGTCCTTGGGTCCATGCTTAGGTCCCATGCAAGAAATGGGAATGAATTTCAAACACCAGCGCATCGTTGATAGCCGGCAAAACATTGAGATGCGTGGTTTTTAAATTGAAGTAAATCCAAAACTCGTCTGAAATTCATGAAACTTGGCATGCTATCATGGAGCGGCATCAACATGTCGTGGTAATTTTTTTATCCCATTTGGGGCAGGTTTGGGGATATGCTTCTCACGAACCAGAGCTTCTCAAAACAAGCATGATGGTTTTCGGCACGGAACGTCCCACCATTGGGGACGAAACGATATCCATTGCCTCTTATTTCTTTAAATTCTTTTCTCGTGTAAACATAGAACAACAGGAGTGTTGTGTGAATTTTTGTGATATTTCGGGGTTCGTTGGAGCATTTTTATGCATTAACAGAGTTTTCAATCCATTTCTGTGCATAATTCAAATATGAACTTCATGCACATGCTCTAGTGCATATAAATTGGTCGAAAAATCAAATCTGTGTCCTTGGGAGCATGCTTAGGTCCCATGCAAGAAATGGGAATGAATTTCAAACAACAGCGCATCGTTGATTGCCGGCAAAACATTGAGATGCCTGGTTTTTAAATTCTAGTAAATCCAAAACTCGTCTGAAATTCATGAAACTTGGCATGCTATCACGGAGTAGCATCAACATGCCGTGGTAATTTTTTTATCCCATTTGGGGCAGGTTTGGGTATATGCTTCTCACAAACCAGAGTTTCTCACAACAAGCATGATGGTTTTCGGTAGGGAATGTCCCACCTTTGGGGATGAAACTATATCCTTTGCCTCTTATTGCTTTCAAATTTTTTCTCGTGTCAGCATAGAACAACAGGAGTGTTGTGTGAATTTTTGTGATTTTTTAGGGTTCGTTGGGCCATTTTTTTGCATTAACAGAGTTTTCAATCCATTTCTGTGCATAATTCAAATATGAACTACATGCACATGCTCTAGTGCATATAAATTGGTTGAAAAATCAAATCTGTGTTCTTGGGTGCATGCTTAGGTCCCATGCAAGAAAAGGGAATGAATTTCAAACACCAGGGCACCGTTGATTGTCGGCAAAACATTGAGATGCCTGGTTTTTAAATTCTGGTAAATCCAAAACTCGTCTGAAATTCATGAAACTTGGCATGCTATCATGGAGCGGCATCAACATGCCGTGGAAATTTTTTTGGCCCATTTGGGGCAGGTTTGGGTACATGCTTTTCACAAACCAGAGCTTCTCACAAGAAGCATGATGGTTTTCGGTAGGGAACGTCCGACCATTGGGGACGAAACGATATCCATTACCACTTATTGCTTTCAAATTTTTTTCTCGTGTCAACACAGAACAACAGGAGTGTTGTGTGAATTTTTGTGATTTTTCGGGGTTCCTTTGGACATTTTTATGCATTAACTGAGTTTTCAATGCATTTATGTGCATGCTCCAGTGCATATAAATTGGTTGAAACTCAAATCTATATCCTTGGGTGCATGCTTAGGTCTCATCAAGAAATGGGAATGAATTTCAAACAACAATGCATTGTTGATTGCCAGCAAAACATTGCGATGCCTGGTTTTTAAATTATAGTAAATCCAAAACTCGTCTAAAATTCATGAAACTTGGCATGCTATCATGGAGCGCCATCAACATGCCGTGGTAAAATTTTTGTCTCATTTCGGGATATGCTTCTCACAAACCAGAGCTTCTCACAACAAGAATGATAGTTTTCGGTAGGGAACATCCCACCATTGGGGACGAAACGATATCCATTGGGTGCATGCTTTGGTCCCATGCAAGAAATGGGAATGGATTTCAAACACCAGCACACCGTTGATTGCCGGCAGAACATTGACACTACAAAAAAAAGACACATCCGTGAAATTTTGGGCCGAACGAATTTTTTTTTCTGGCATACATATGACACTTCTATGACGATAATTGTGACAAAACCCGGTATCATGATAGATGTGGTGGCCTACTACTTCTATGACAAAAAATCATGACAGAAAATGGGCTTTTCGTCCTGGGCGGGCCGGAGACGCAGCTGCATGACATTCTTTGAGCCGTCCATGACGGAAAAAATCGTGGTAGAAGCGAGGGCGAGGAAAATTTCGGGGATTTCCCGGTTACGGTGGGAGGTCGGGGGCCGAGCGATGCGCGTTTCTCTCATACACGTACGCGCGTGTGTGCGGGGCGTTGGATCTAACTGAACCCGAGCGAGGCGTTGGGCTCTAACTGAACCTGAACGATTGCACTACAGGCTACGAGTTACTGAACCCGAGCGATCGATCGATGGCTGTTAACTGAACCCAATCGATCGATTCCTTCGCTACTGCTGCTAACTGAAGCCGATCGATTGGATGAACAGTGAGCGTTGCAGGGGGGTTGGATGAACAGTGAGCGGTGGCGTTGCCTCTGGATGACCAGGAGCCCGTGGTGTGGAGGTTACGGTGGAGGGGTGCCCGTGGAGGGGTGGTTGAACATGACCCCGTGGTGTGGAGTGCTGGATGAACAGTAGACGGTGAAGGGGTGGTTGAACAGTAGCCGGTGGAGTAGCGCGGTGGAGGCTGGATGAACATGAGCCCGTGGAGGCTGGAGGAGGTCGACGGTAGCCCGTGGAGGCTGGAGGAGGTCGACGGTGGAGATGAACAGTATCCCGTGGAGTCCCGTTTTGCGGTACGCCACAACCCTCCCGATGAACAGGACCCCCGTTTTGACCGTAGGAGGTCCGTTTCGTCCTTTTGGCGGTATGCCACACCCCTCCCGATCAACAGGACCCCCGTTTCGACCGTAGGAGGTCCGTTTCCTCCGTTTTGCGGTACGCCACACGCCTCCCGATCAACAGGACCCCTGTTTCGACCATAGGAGGTCCGTTTCCTCCGTTCTGCGGTACGCCAGGCCTCGTTTCCATCGCCTGTTCCGTCCAAGCCCTCCCGATGAACACGACGCATTCCGTTGCCTCCCGATGAACACGACGCATTCCGTTGCCTCCCCATGAACACGACGCATTCCGTTGCCTCCCCATGAACACGACGACAACGTTGTTTCTCCGTTCCGACCCAGCCATGTACACGAGCCCTGGCCGTACGTATGCGCGAGTAGGCGTTCGAGATCCTACCCGTATGTACACATACGTGGCCGTATTTTCTTTCTTGCACCCTAGCCGTTGTACGTACGTGTACATGCTACGTGCGCGCCTCTACTACAACACATGCACGCCTCTACTACGACACGTGCGCGCCTCTACATCGACCAGTATGTACGTACACGTTCGCGACCAGAATGACAACGCTACGTATGCTTCGACGAGGTGGGTCCCGACTGTCATGCACTTCCTTGCCTGTGAAGATGTAGCTGGTGGGTCCCAGTAGTCAGGGGGTGAATTGTTTTTTTTGCCCGGACGCACTTCCTTGCGTGCGAAGGTGTAGCTGCTGGGTCGCTTGGACATTTTTATGCATTAACTGGGTTTTCAATGCATTTATGTGCATAATTCAAATTTGAACTACATGCACATGCTCCAGTGCATATAAATTGGTTGAAACTCAAATCTATGTCCTTGGGTGCATGCTTAGGTCCCATGAAAGAAATGGGAATCAATTTCAAACACGAGCGCACCGTTGATTGCCGGCAAAACATTGAGATGCCTGGTTTTTAAATTATAGTAAATCCAAATCTCGTCTGAAATTCATGAAACTTGGCATGCTATCATGGAGCGGCATCAACATGCCGTGGTAAAATGTTTGTCCCATTTGGGGTAGGTTTGGGTATATGCTTCTCACAAACCATAGCTTCTCACAACAAGCATGATGGTTTTCGGTAGGGAACGTCCCACCTTTGGGGACGAAACGATATCCATTGCCTCTTATTGCCTTCAAATTTTTTCTCGTGTCAACATAGAACAACTGGAGTGTTCTGTGAATTTTTTTGATTTTTCAGGGTTCGTTTGTACATTTTTATGCATTAACTGAGTTTTCTATGCATTTATGTGCATAATTCAAATTTGAACTACATGCACATGCTCCAGTGCATATAAATTGGTTGAAACTCATACCTGTGTCCATGGGTGCATGCTTAGGTCCCATGCAAGAAATGGGAATGAATTTCAAACACCAGGGCACCATTGAATGCCAGCAAAACATTGAGATGCCTGGTTTTTAAATTCTGGTGAATCCGAAACTCATCTGAAATTTATGAAACTTGGCATGCTATCATGGACCGGCATCAACATGCCATGGTAAATTTTTTGTGCCATTTGGGGCAGGTTTGGGTACATGCTTCTCACAAAGCAGAGCTTCTCACAACAAGCATGATGGTTTTCGGTTTGGAACATCCTACCATTGGGGACGAAACAATATCCATTGCCTCTTATTGCTTTCAATTTTTTTCTTGTGTCAACATAAAACAACAGGAGTGTTGTGTGAATTTTGTGATTTTTCGGGGTTCGTTTAGACATTTTTATACATTAACTGAGTTTTCAATGCATTTATGTGCATAATTCAAATTTGAACAACATGCACATGCTCCAGTGCATATAAATTGGTTGAAACTCAAATCTGTGTCCTTGGGTGCATGCTTTGGTCCCATGCAAGAAATGGGAATGAATTTCAAACAACAATGCATTGTTGATTGCCGGCAAAACATTGCGATGCCTGGTTTTTAAATAATAGTAAATCCAAAACTCGTCTAAAATTCATGAAACTTGGCATGCTATCTTGGAGCGGCATCTACATGCCGTGGTAAATTTTTTTGTCTCATTTGGGGCAGATTTGGGGATATGCTTCTCACAAACCAGAGCTTCTCACAACAAGCATCATAGTTTTCGGTAGGGAACGTCCCACCATTGGGGACGAAACGATATCCATTGCCTCTTATTTCTTTAAATTCTTTTCTCGTGTCAACATAGAACAACAGGAGTGTTGTCAGAATTTCGGGGTTCGTTTGGACATTTTTATGCATTAACTAGGTTTTCAATGCATTTATGTGCATAATTCAAATTTGAACTACATGCACATGCTCCAGTGCATATAAATTGGTTGAATCTCAAACCTGTGTCCTTGGGTGCATGCTTAGGTCCCATGAAAGAAATGGGAATGAATTTCAAACACGAGCGCACCGTTGATTGCCGGCAAAACATTGAGATGCCAGGTTTTTAAATTATAGTAAATCCAAAACTCGTCTGAAATTCATGAAACTTGGCATGCTATCATGGAGCGGCATCAACATGCCGTGGTAAAATTTTTGTCCCATTTGGGGCAGGTTTGGGTATATGCTTCTCACAAACCAGAGCTTCTCACAACAAGCATGACGGTTTTCGGTAGGGAACGTCCCACCTTTGGGGACGAAACGATATCCATTGCCTCTTATTGCGTTCAAATTTTTCTCGTGTCAACATAGAACAACTGGAGTGTTGTGTGAATTTTTTTGATTTTTCGGGGTTCGTTTGTACATTTTTATGCATTAACTGAGTTTTCTATGCATTTATGTGCATAATTCAAATTTGAACTACATGCACATGCTCCAGTGCATATAAATTGCTTGAAACTCATATCTGTGTCCTTGGGTGCATGCTTAGGTCCCATGCAAGAAATGGGAATGAATTTCAAACACCAGGGCACCATTGATTGCCGGCAAAACATTGAGATGTCTGGTTTTTAAATTCTGGTAAATCCAAAACTCATCTGAAATTCATGAAACTTGGCATGCTATCATGGAGCGGCATCAAAATGCCGTGGTAAAAATTTTGTCCCATTTGGGGCAGGTTTGGGGATATGCTTCTCACAAACCAGAGCTTCTCACAACAATCATGATGGTTTTCGGTAGAGAATGTCCCAGCATTGGGGACGAAACGATATCCATTGCCTCTTATTTCTTTAAATTATTTTCTCGTGTCAACATAGAACAACAGGAGTGTTGTGTGAATTTTTGTGATATTTTCGGGTTCGTTTGGACATTTTTATGCATTAACTGGGTTTTCAATGCATTTATGTGCATAATTCAAATTTGAACTACATGCACATGCTCCAGTGCATATAAATTGGTCGAAACTGAAATCTGTGTCCTTGGGTGCAGGCTTAGGTCCGATGCAAGAAATGGGAATGAATTTGAAACACCAGGGCACCGTTGATTGCCGGCAAAACAATGAGATGCCTGGTTTTTTAATTATAGTAAATCCAAAACTCATCTAAAATTCATGAAACTTGGCATGTTATCATGGAGCAGCATCAACATGCCATGGTAAAATTTCTGTCCCATTTGGGGCAGGTTTAGGGATATGCTTCTCACAAACCAGAGCTTCTCACAACAAGCATGATGGTTTTTGGTAGGGAACGTCCCACCTTTGGGGACGAAACGATATCCATTGCCTCTTATTGCTTTCAAATTTTTCTCGTGTCAACATAGAACAACTGAAGTGTTGTGTGAATTTTTGTGATTTTTCGGGGTTCGTTTGGACATTTTTATGCATTAACAGAGTTTTCAATGGATTTATGTGCATAATTGAAATATGAACTACATGCACATGCTCTAGTGCATATAAATTGGTTGAAAAATCACATATGTGTCCTTGTGTGCATGCTTAGGTCCAATGCAAGAAATGGGAATGAATTTCAAACACAAGGGCACTGTTGATTGCCGGCAAAACATTAAGATGCCTGGTTTTTAAATTATGGTAAATCCAAAAATCGTCTGAAATTCATGAAACTTGCCATGCTATCATGGAGCAGCATCAACATGCCGTGGTAAATTTTTTGTCCTATTTGGGGCAGGTTTGGGTATATGCTTCTCACAAACCAGAGATTCTCACAACAAGCATGATGGTTTTCGATAGGGAACGTCCCACCATTGGGGATGAAACAATATCCATTGCCTCTTACTGCTTTCAAATTTTTTCTCGTGTCAACATAGAACAACAGGAGTGTTGTGTGAATTTTTTAGATTTTTCGGGGTTCGTTTGGACATTTGTATGCATTAAGTGAGTTTTCAATGCATTTATGTGCATAATTCAAATTTGAACTACATGCACATGCTCCAGTGCATATAAATTGGTTGATACCCAAATCTGTGTCATTGGGTGCATGCTTAGGTCCCATGCAAGAAATGGGAATGAATTTCAAACACCAGCGCACCGTTGATTGCCGGCAAAACATTGAGATGCCTTGTTTTTCAATTATAGTAAATCAAAAACTCATGTGAAATTCATGATACTTGGCATGCTATCACGGAGCGGCATCAACATGCTGTGGAAAATATTTTGTCCCATTTGGGGCAAGTTTGGGGATATGCTTCGCACAAACTAGAGTTTATCACAACAAGCATGATAGTTTTCGGCAGGGAACGTCCCACCATTGGGGACGAAACGATATCCATTGCCTCTTACTTCTTTAAATTCTTTTCTCGTGTCAACATAGAACAACAGGAGTGTTGTGTGAATTTTTATGATATTTCAGAGTTCGTTTGGACATTTTTATGAATTAACTGGATTTTCAATGCATTTATGTGCATAATTGAAATTTGAACTACATGCACATGCTCTAGTGCATATAAATTGGTTGAAACTCAAACCTGTGTCCTTGGGTGCATTCTTAGGTCCCATGAAAGAAATGGGAATGAATTTCAAACACAAGCGCACCGTTGATTGCCGGCAAAACATTGAGATGTCTGGTTTTTTCAATTATAGTAAATCCAAAACTCGTCTGAAATTCATGAAACTTGGCATGCTATCATGGAGCGGCATCAACATGTCGTGGTAAAATTTTTGTCCCATTTGGGGTAGGTTTGGGGATATGCTTCTCACAAACCAGAGCTTCTCACAACAAGCATGATGGTTTTCGGTAGGGAACGTCCCACCTTTGGGGACGAAACGATATCCATTGCCTCTTATTGCTTTCAGATTTTTTTCTCGTCGCAACATAGAACAACTGGAGTGTTGTGTGAATTTTTGTGATTTTTCGGGGTTCGTTTGGACATTTTTATGCATTAACATTGTTTTCAATGCATTTATGTGCACAATTCAAAATTTGAACTACACGCACATGCTCTAGTGCATATAAATAGGTTGAAAAATCAAATCTGTGTCCTTGGGTGCATGCTTAGGTCCCTTGCAAGAAATAGGAATGAATTTCAAACACCAGCGCACTGTTGATTGCCGGCAAAACATTGAGATTCCTGGTTTTTAAATTATAGTAAATCCAAAACTCGTCTGAAATTCATGAAACTTGGCATGCTATGATGGAGCGGCATCAACATGCCGTTGTAAATTTTTTGTCCCATTTGGGGCAGGTTTGGGTATATGCTTCTCACAAACCAGAGCTTCGCACAACAAGCATGATGGTTCTCGGTAGGGAACGTCCCACCTTTATGAAACGATATCCATTGCCTCTTATTGCTTTCAAATTTTTTCTCGTGTCAACATAGAAAAACAGGAGTGTTGTGTGAATTTTTGTGATTTTTCGGGGTTCGTTTGGACATTTTTATGTATTAATCGAGTTTTCAATCCATTTATGTGCATAATTCAAATATGAACTACATGCACATGCTCTAGTGCATATAAATTGGTTGAAAAATCAAATCGGTGTCCTTGGGTGCATGCTTAGGTCCCATGCAAGAAATGGGAATGGATTTCAAACACCAGCACACCGTTGATTGCCGGCAGAACATTGACACTGCAAAAAAAAGACACATCCGTGACATTTTGGGCCGAACGAATTTTTTATCTGGCATACATATGACACTTCTATGAGGATAATTGTGACAAAACCCGGTATCATCATAGATGTGGTGGGCTCCTACTTCTATGACAAAAAATCATGACAGAAAATGGGTTTTTCGTCCTGAGCCGGCCGGAGACGCAGCTGCACGACATTCTTTGAGCCGTCCATGACGGAAAAAACCGTGGTAGAAGCGAGGGCGAGGAAAATTTCGGGGAGTTCCCGGTTACGGTGGGTCGTCGGGGGCGGAGCGCTGCGCGATTCTCTCGTACACGTACGCGCGTGTGTGCGAGGCGTTGGATCTAACTGAACCCGAGCGAGGCGTTGGGCTCTAACTGAACCCGAACGATTGCACTACAGGCTACACGTTATGGAACCCAAGCGATCGATCGATGGCTGTTAACTGAACCCGATCGATCGATTCCTTCGCTACTG